>NC_087210.1:87244962-87279962 GCF_015104395.2 Macrobrachium nipponense | reverse complement strand
CTTTCAGTTCTGAATGGTCTCGTAGGTCCCAGCGCTTGGCCTTTGGCCTCAATTTTGTATTCCATTTTATAATTTGTATATTTTGATTCGTATGTGTTGTATTAATAGTGTTTTCCTCTCTTTTTCAGGTCACTGCAGGGGAAAGCTTAGGTACGTGTTCGAAATTTATCGCTGCAGTAGAAAAGCGTCCAGCGCCTTTATCGTCTGTCTAAGCTTTAGGGTGGAGGAGGAAGAGGAGGAGGAGGAGGAGGAGCAGGCACACGTTACGTAGGTCTGTCTGGATCATTTTCATTTCGAGTCTCTCTCTCTCTCTCTCTCTCTCTCTCTCGAGGTGGTGGAAATCCTTAATGTAGGTCTGGACCATTTTCATTTCGAGTCTCTCTCTCTCTCTCTCTCCTCTCTCTCACATTGTGCTTTACATATCTTTTTAATTAGCACAGGGAAATGAAGTTATTGAATAATTGGAAGTAGTTCATTAAGTTATTAATGTCATCTTTTCTTCACACGATTAACAGGTATGAAAAGCAACCCCGAGAAGTATAATAATAAGGGCTACGTACTTAAATATATATTATATATATATATATATATATATATATATATATATATATATATATGTATATATATATATAGAATTTTTATCACATCACCGTATTCATATACTTACCTCACTTGTTGGTCCAGCCCCTTTGGTTAACATATATGAAAATATACTTATTCCGAGGTAGAGCGAATTGTGTGTAAATAGAATATATATATATATATATATATATATATATATATAGATTATATATATATATATATCCAAATCGTTAAAAATTGAGAAAACGTAGAGGTGTGTTAAAACAATAGCAGATGAGTATAACTTTTATTAGCAAATTTGATTACAGAAAATCCAATTAGTAGATAATGAAAGGCACCAGGAGAGCGTCCCTTGTAATTGTAAAACATTTCGTTCTTGAAACTATATATATATATATATATATATATATATATATATATTATATATATATATATATTGTATACATAATTATCGTCGTTACACAGTTTATTGTACGAATATGTCGTTGTATGGCATTTTAAAAGTGGATATCACAATATGTACGCTCCTAAAACTTAAATTCTCCTTGAAACCAATAATGTTATTTTTCTTAATCTTTCTCATTGCATTTTTTTTATTTATTTATTTTGTTTATTTATTTTTTTAATATCATCAGCCCTCCCAAGCTTCTCGAGTAAATTACATGAAAACGGGGACAATAATGAAGTATGTTAACGATAAAATAATTAAATTTGTAGGAAAGACGAATATTTCCAATAAGCAGTTCAAGTGGCCGATTACTCGAGTCCAAACATTTTCCCGAAGATTAATTGGTGACCTGATAAAAGCACAATTCCAACTGGAAGATGTGAACTCAGCTTTGAGCTGTGGACCTAGGTGGTAGTCGAATGTTGTGGGGTGTAGCTGGTTGGAGAAACCCGGTTGTGGCCCCGGGGGGGTGTTAGGACCATTCATAAGATATTCTCTCTCTCTCTCTCTCTCAAGGATGGGTATTATCGTTCGCGTTGTATAGGTTTCTTGTGATCTATAGAGTAGCCATTTTGAAAAAATGAATGGTCTAAATGAAGTATCCCCAATGCAGTTTTGCTGAGTACATATTTTGGTGTTCTAAATTATAATATTTTTCCTCCCTCTTTCCTTAACAAATAAGGAGATTGCCGAAATATTGAAGCGTACCATCAGTTGTTTTTTAATGCCGAAAGTTTTAAGCGTATCATAAGTTGATTTTTGTAGACGGACATCCCTAGGTAAGCTGTTATAAAACATCAAACAGGTGACGATCTCCTCCAAAAGACGAGATGTACGATCTCGGCTGATCAGTCAAATATGAATCCCCAAGTCAGACCTATGAATCATCATCTTTTTGACATGATAACTTGGTCAACTCATATTGAAAGAATTAGTCTGCGTGTGCATGGATTTTTTTTTTCTTTAAGTAGTAATAAAATAATTTTCTGACTTTGTCTCCACATCCGGTAACTGCAGCCAAGTAGAACGACTTCCTCGAGTGGTGTGAAGACTAATAAAGGAGTGTAACACTTGAATGAGCGTTATTTTTGTGCTTGGGTACAAAATCCATAGAATTATAGCTATACAGTATCAAGTAGGGTTCCATATATACGAGTGTACTTAAGACCAGAGACCATTTGTTCTTCGATTAAACCAAAATCATAGAACGTGCATGACTCTATACCATGATCTAGCCGAAGATTGTATTTCAGTAATCATAAACCAACAGCTCACATATTTAAAAATGTGCTTCTAAATAAACTACCTGACGAACGAAGCTACAAGGTCACCTGTCATTTCATTGACCCAAATCCATTGAGCAACTTCAAATCGGTGTGGCACCTCAGATTTTGACATTTCTTCTAACAGCTTGCAAATAATGTCAGAAACCACACCGGGAAAGGCTTCGGTGAGGTAATCCCACACCTCGGAGTAGTAGAACCAGTTTGTAGGTAAATTTCTCTCTCTCTCTCTCTCTCTCTCTCTGATTGGAAGTGGCTTTCAAGATAGCAGTTGCTTTGTTGCCACTGAAAAAAACAAGTAATTTTAAAACGTGTAAATTATTTTAAAACACGAGTTTGTTAGGTATCTCTGTGCTTTATTTTGAAGCTTCTCTAAAGTTGAGGTCAATGAAAATTTTTGTCTTCTTTTTTTTTAAGGGAAAATTTTTCAACCGTTTCCCAGAATTGTGCTAAATACAGAAGACCCCAATGCGCAGCTGCAGTTCCTCCCACACAGCCCAGATATCGTATTCATTCATGCAGTTTTGTTTCATAACCCAAAACTTGGTTGGATAATATGCAGCCAAGTTGCATTTGATTAATATGAAAAATAGGTATTTACTGAGGTAAAAAAAAAAACTGCTGTTTGATTTGGAATTTTTCGGGTATTAATTTCTACGAACTTCATCCCTGGTTGGAACGGCTGAAGTTCCAGCGATTCAGGTAAAGGATGAAGGAAGATCATTTGGAATTGAACCTCGTAGAATAAAATCCAGTTCTATAATTGATTGCATATTGAGTTCTTGGTGGTGGATGGGTAAAGTCTGGGGAGAAAAGAATGCTAAGGGTACTCAGAATTATGATGTATCTTGTACTGCATGTATAGTGAGTCTTACAGTGAGTCAACTGAACAATGATGATTCAATGCTAATTTGTTTCTCATTCAACGGCTCCGGTGTTGGAATATTCTCCATTCGTATTCTCTTTCTTCCATTTTATTCTCTACCCTCTCCTAACAATTATTTTATAGTGCAACTTCGAGCTTCTTCTCCTGTTACTCCTTTCAAACCTCCTTTACTCTCAATTTCTCTTTCTGCGCTGAATGACCTCAGAGGTATCAGCGCTTAGCTTTAGCTCTAATTTTTATGTGCCAATTCCAATTCTAGTTAATTTGAATATTCTAAACATTTTGTGTTGTGTGTAACTTGGAATTTGTTTTCTAATATTGCAATTACAAAGTTGGTCCGGTTTTTCTTGTGGTTTCGTCAAAATTAGATTCTGGGTTAATTGTGACTCGAGCTTCAGGTGATAGCAATCACAATAGAAATCATGATGTTAATAGCGTCTGTTCATGTAATTGAATTACCATTGGTAAATTTCTCATTTTTTTTAAACGTCTATTCAGGTTTTAGTTTTGTGTTGACCGTCTGTTGTCTTGTTATATTTATTTACTACTATAAGTAAGGGCCACTAGTTGAACGCATACGTCAATGCTAAAGGAACACGCATAAACGTCTTGGTAATACATACCTCCCAAGTCTTACTACACTTTGGCTCTCTAAATTTTCATACGTGACTTTGTGTAGGGGTGAGTCGTGTCTGTATATGTATATATCTACTATATATATATAAATATATATATATATATATATATATATATATATATATATAATATATATATATATATATATATATATATATCTATATAGTAGATACATACATATGCTCTTTTATGGTTTGCAGTTAACTTAGTTTTTATGTTACTTTTTTACTGTGTTATGTATTTTTAAAGTATTGTAATGTTTTTTAGATATACTTAATCAGTACAGTTCTTTAATGTTTCTTTTTTTTATCATTTATAGATAAATGACCCTGATGATGGGAAAAACAATGTATTCCCGAAAGCTCGCTGTGCCCTTGTTTAATTTTAAAGAAAAATAATGTCTGGAATATTACCACGTCTTCCGGCTATCCTGTTCCTGCTTAAATTAAAGTTTTCTAGAAACGACAACATACCTAGTATATATATATATATATATATATATATATATATATATATATATATATATATATATAATTCCTGGATTTGTGCAATGTGCACGCATTCACACCACAATGATACATTACAATACATAAATACATGATATATTATATATATATATATATATATATATATATATATATATATATATATATATATATCATGTATTTATGTATTGTAATGTAATGTAATGTAATGTACAGATCCAGGAGTGACTGACTTGAGACCAAGCTAGGCTATACGGGACCTGTCGTGATTGATGGTAATGAATGCGACCTTAATCATGATTCATCCTTATTTTTAAGGACCACGTAATGTAAAGGGTAGATTTGGTAAGAATTAGGAATGTGGTGTTCGGGGACTCTGTGACCTACTAGTGTCGTTCTTGATTATATTGAAGTTTCACAGGGTGAGGTCAGCCCCATCCCATCGACCTCGCATATTTCTCCCGTATATTATGATCTGCTTTTATCAACCGTCAAGTAGAATTTCATCTAGTGCAATTCGTATTCTAATTTGTCTATCCTTCACCCCCGTGATGGTTCATTGCCGTCAGTGTACCTCACGCTGTGCACTGTAGACATTACGTAAGGTTCTTTGCAATGTCCTTTCGGCCCCTATCTGCAACCCCTTTCTGTACTTTTCCTGTACCTCCGTTCATATGAACTCTCTCTTTCCATCTTACTTTCCACCCTCTCCTAACAATTGCATTATTTTCAGCGCTGGAAGACCTCATACGTATTGGTTCCGGCATTTGGCCTTTGGCCTGAATTTTGTATTCCATTTCCTATCCTTCACCTCTGTAGGACCTCTCCTTTGCGTCTCAGTCTCTCGTCGTCTGTAAACAGCATTCCAGTCCATGTCCTGTTGAGTGAGACGAAAGCTCTTGTCCAATCAGGTGTCGTTATCATGTTGCAGTTGCTGTAGACATAAAATTGGTCCCGTGGCTTGTAATTCCGCTTCCGCCAAGCTCCGGAATTTTCGCCCTCTTTGATTCGTGGACCCTTTAAGCGACCGTTTTATAAAAGGAAAGTCTGGTATGCCTCTTTAACACTAGGATGGCCAGCTCCTTTGATATATATAAAATGGCCGAGGTGTCGTTTTCGACACCTTATGATTTTTATTGAAATTTGGCATGAAAAATATCATATATGGTTAATGAATAACTCATATTTTTGCCAATTTGACTATAGTTTTATTAAAGAATATTGTTATTACATTAACATTTGACATCATTTTGAAGTAGGCTTATAACATTCTTTTTACAATCCTGTAGGCCAATTATTTATCAATATCTTAGATTCCACAAACTTTACATGTTACAAACACTACCCTAGTTTCATCCTTTGCACATTTGCCACAAGTAGGTTTTTTTTGCATACTTGGCAAACAGTAATCGTAGCATTTGAACATTTTTCTACCATGACACTTGCGACGTTTCTTAGGTAATGATGAGGCTTGTGGAGGGCACATCTCAAGATTCGGTAAGCTTCTCTTCTGAACATAAGCATGCCTAAGACTTTCAATGAGCTCCAAAATGAACTCCTTCCTACTAATTGTTTCTCCCTGATGCTAGTTTGTATATAATCCATCATTTATAACTGCCATATCCAGTATATTACAAAAAACTCCAAGGGGCCAACGTCTTGTAGCACAACGTGTACTGTACTTTCGGAGCATTTGGTCGACTACGTCTACTCCTACTTTATTAGCATTATAGAAATCAATGACTGCTGGTTTCTTCTTCTCACCTTCCGAAATTGTTGGAGAACTATGGCATTGTTGATAAGAGGCACACATTTTTATTAGCTTTGCATTGATAATTAACAAACATGCATTCACTTTCATCTTGAAAATAGAATTTGGATTCATACTTTTTCCTCTTTTCTTGTAAAGTAATTTCTTTCGACAGATGCTTGCTGTTTCCTCTCACAGTACCGACAATTAAAGTAGCTCTATCTCGCAGTTTCCTTGCAACTTCAAGAGATGTAAAAAACTTTGTCTGTTGTTACATTATAGCCTTTGTTCTTCACAACTTCAGTAAGACTGAGCACAACATGTTCCGCCAAGGGAACCCTAACCTTGATTCCTTTTCTATGGCTCCTAAGTAGGGGATCACATTTACAATGTATTTGTTTTCTACCTCTGTAAGGACCCAAAATTTCATTCCAAACTTATCAGGTTTATTTGGCATAATACAATGAATGGGCACCTTGTTTTTTTTCATGGCAATAGCTGTTCGTCAATTGTCAAAGCTATATGTTGGTATATAGGCACCTCTGCAATTTTCAACAAATAGGTCAAAATGTCTCTAATGTGGGTAAATTTGTCACTTTTGATCCTCTCTGACCTTGTGCTTCTGTTGTCAAACCTAATGAATCTATGTATTTTCTTGTAATCACTTCTAGACATGGTTTCTCCGAATATTTTTTGGTCCATAGGTTTTATTCCACCACAAAAATCTGCACTGTGAGCTTTTCCGTACACTCCCCTTGCATATGTCAAAGCAATGTAGGCCTCAAACTTTTCTAAGGATAACACCCAGCTTTCATCGTGATTTTTTCCTTCACTGATTGTCCATTTATGAATTTTCCGTAGCATAGTTTCATCAATGAAGATTCACCAAGCGAGATGGGGATTCTGCAGCTACATTTTTTCACAGTTTTTTGAATACCAGAAGTAGCTTTGAATACCTGACTTTGGCTATATCTTCCTTTCCGAGATGATGATAAAGGTTCCTAGGCAATCCATGCCGTGTAATGATGGTATTTCTATCTGTAGAAGTGCTTGCTTGTATATCGATGAGGTACTTATTGCTTGTCTAGTGGATTCGTCTTCACTATCTTGATAGTCATCAGAATCTGATGAGCTTGAAGAAAACTTCTTTTTGTGGTAAAAACTCATTTTCACTACCATCACTACCATCACTTGAAACTTCATCTTCTGATTGGAAGATAATATTCAATGCTTCTTCTACAGTATAGAAATCTTTATTTCCCTTACACCGTGAAGCAGCCATCTCTAATATATTCAGTATGACTACCACTAAGCTAATATGAATGATGAGGTGCTTAGTAACTGTTTCCTTTGCCAAGGATCACGAAACACAGAATTCTCAAGGATATTCAAGTCAGGAATAACAAGTCTGAAAAGAAATTCACAAATATATATTATCCTCATACTGAAAGAAAGTCATTTTATAGATATGTGTGTGTGTGTGTGTGTGTGTGTGTGTGTGTGTGTGTGTATAAATAGATAGATAGATAGATAGGGGACACAACACAAATATTATTGCAGTGAGGAGTTTTTTAAATGAATTTACCATATAAATAGACAAGGTGTCAAAAACGACACCTTGGTTCCATTTAAGGTAAAACCTCAAATATCAGCTATTCCACTGAATATTTTTTAAAAAAATAGGTCTGTTAAGCATCTTTTTAAAAATTTAATAATTGTCTATAAGACTCAGCATTGAGCCAAAATCAGTATTATTCCATACTAATAGTTAAAATTTGAAGGTGTCGAAAACGACACCTCGGCCATCCTAGTGTTAAGAGATAGACCCAATGTTTTCCCGTTTGATCCTCTTCGCTATGGGCCTCCTGCTCTAGAAATAGACAGTCCGTTGCTTAGCCCCGTCGGCTTCACGTTCGGGATAAAAAAATAAATAAAAAATGAGAACTGGGAGTTTGTGGTGTACAGGCACCAGCGGCTTGAATGGATGCATTGCTGAGCTCTGCACTTACGTAGAGGAGAGCTGCCGCCCGCCATTCAAACTGCAGAGCTTTTTACCAAAGTTTGTTATGAATCGGAAAGCTTGGCCGGTGAGCGCACTTTTCGGGGATTTCTTTTGCTGGTTAAATCGAATTCTGGCTTATCGGTTCAAATCCCTTTCGGTTGCTGACTTAACAGGAATCTCTCTCTCTCTCTCTCTCTCTCTCTCTCTCTGTTCAAACAGGAAAAAGGCGTTGTAAGAGATGTTTTTGATGCTCAAGATTTTGTGCCTTAAACATGATTTTGTTTTATTTAGATAATTGTCTTTTTCATATTTTACACAAAGGTCTATTTGGCATCTTTTGCAACAGTTATAATCGCTTTCCTCTTCATTGCCTTTTCCTAAGCATGAGATCAAAGCAGTTAGTTTTATTATGAGGAAAGTGTTTTTATTATTATTATTATTATTATTATTATTATTATTATTATTATTATTATTATTATTAATTAGCGGTTTACGCTTTACAGTGCTCTGCCTGTCCCTAAAGAAAATCTTATGGAAAGCAGCCGTCGAAAAGGTGACCAGTAATGGTCCTTTAATCTTCTAGAATATGTAATTGTATTTACAAATAAATGCGATAGTGAGTGACGATTGTGTAGATAAACAACGCACACACGGAGATAGTAGCCAGCAACACACACACGCGCACACACACACATACCGCCTCAGTGGCGTGGTCGGTATGATGCTGGCGTGACACCTCGGTGGCCGCGAGTTCGATTCTCGGGCATTCCATTGAGGAGTGAGAGAGGTGTATTTCTGGTGATAGAAGTCCACTCTCGACGTGGTTCGGAAGTCACGTAAAACCGTTGATCCCGTTGCTGAATAACCACTGGTTCCATGCAACGTAAAAACATCATACACACACACACACACACACAGATAGTAGCCCACTCAATCCCAAATACTTATTGATACATTATGTAACTAGCGCTTAAGGGACGAAGTGCAGTGTACTGCATTTTGGAAAAACTCGAGTTCTATTGTCATGGTGAAAGTATTTTAACGGTAAATTTGTGATGCTCTTGCATCAAGTCTCAATACTTCTCTGAAGCCACATGAAGCGAAGCATTCTTCGGAATTGGATTATGGGATTGCATCGTGAATGTACCACGGAACTAGATGCACAAGCAAAAAGTGTAGTTGTCCAGTCAGGGCAATTCCGGCGAGTTCTTTTGTAGTGTTGCTATTGCAAAGGAGTGCGTAACGGAATTATCCGCGTTTAAATGACTCGATTCTCGCTGCGACAGGTTATGAAGAGAGAGGCTCCCTCGATGTGGAGGAATTTACTAAATATGTTTTTGCGTTAGTTTACTAAGATATGTAACTTTTTCTGAAGTCATTTTAACTCTATATTTAATGGGAATTTTTCTGGCTATCGTATGCTGCTTTGAATAATTAGTTTATCTTTTATAGCCATTTTTTTATTTGTTTTTTTTGAGACGGTCAGTGCGACTTCAGACTCTCTCTCTCTCTCTCTCTCTCTCTCTCTCTCTCTCTCTCTCTCTCTCTCTCTCTCTGTGGCCTCTTACCGCTCACGGACTGACCGACCATGGTTCCATCCCCGATCTGGACGGAGAGGGACGGTATGGACTTGTTCCGCAATCTAGTCTGCCCATGTTGAATGAAGGAGTGACGTGCCCGATCGCAATTTGCTTATGGGGTCGTCATAGCGAGTGTAAGTGTGTTTTGTTGCAATTAGTAGTATTTAATTCAATAAATGGAGGACCTCGACAAGGTAATCCCCCAGCGGGAACTGATCCCCTTAAAAGAATATCTCTCATCGCAAGGAATACTGCGTTCACCTCCTTTGTCTTCAGCTTTTCCCATTTCTATATGGGGGGGGTCACTGTTTCTAGCCAGCCTTCTCCATCTTCCTCTGTCATGTACATCTTGTTCTCTTCTCGACGGAAGCAGTATTGCATGATGCATATAAAGAGGTGCCTCGGAAACCTGCGGGGTATTCCGAGGAGATGCCTAGAAAACGAAAAAGGAGAATTAAGTCAGCCGCAATCGTCTCGGATCACTTTTATCGAATCTTACCGAATTTGTCTGCGGTGGGTGATGCTGTTCGCAACCTCACCTGGGAGTCTGTTCCTTGGAAGTGAGAACGTTCCTGTTCCTTGGATGTGAGAGCGTTCCAGCAATGAATTGCCTACCTGGATGTCAGTTGATTTTTTGAGAGAGAGAGAGAGAGAGAGAGAGAGAGAGAGAGAGAGAGAGATATGGGGGAGGGGGACCTATGACCTGGACTGCCGTCAAAATGTAGACCTCATTTAATTGAAAACGGGAGGCCCTCGAGGAGGTAATCCTCCCCCCACCTGGGTAAAACCATTCATAAGTTATTCTCTCTTCTATCGCTCTCTCTCTCTCTCTCTCTCTCTCTCTCTGGCGTTATGTTTGTCAGCGTGTTGGTGCAAGAAGTGATAATTGATGTGAGGCCCAGCATCTAGGTGGTTTGGGTGTGAGGTTTTCACTTTAAATATTATATATAATATATATATATATATATATATATATATATATTATTTATTATGTATATATATATCTATATATATATTATATAATATATTATTATATATATATATATATATATATATATATATATATATATAAATCAATAAATTTCTGCTTTCATATGGTTTTGGCTTTTAACATCTTGACTAGATTCATGGTTTCTGCTTTCATATGGTTTTGCTTTTAACATCTTGACTAGATTCATGGTATTTTTATGTTTTGCTCTCTCTCTCTCTCTCTCTCTCTCGTCGTTCATATCTTCCGCTAGCGGAACAGAAAGAGGGGAAAAAGAGGCAACTGCATCACTGCTGTGTGGGAGAGTCACCTCTCTCTCTCTCTCTCTCTCTCTCTCTCTCTCACTCGTCTCTCTCTCTCTCTCTCTCTCTCTCTCTCTCTCTCTCTACCGGCCGTTTCTCTCTAATATCAGACATGGGAGGGAGGGAGGGAGCGGGTGGACTGGAGCCGCACCTTCTCTCCCTCCGTCCTTCGCTCTTCCTCCCTCCTTTTCCCTCTCTCTCTCTCTCTCTCTCTCTCTCTCTCTCTCTCTCTTCCCAGCATTCGTTCATGTTATCTCCTCTCATTCCATTTCATTGATGGGCGATCTCATGTCGGTCATGTTCATTTTTTTTATTTAATTATTTTTTCATGACCAGTTTTCTCCTGTTTCCAATTTCCAGGTACTTTTATTATTATTATTATTATTATTTTCACTTTATCTTTTGATAATTTTTTTAAATATTTTGAATTCTCTCATTACTTGCTCTTCTGAAACCCCCGTTTCAAATTGGAATCGACTCCCTTTTACGTAAACTGGGTGGTTTCCTCTCTCTCTCTCTCTCTCTCTCTCTCTCTCTCTCTCTCTCTCTCTCTCTCTCTCTCTCTCAGAACAAAAATGCTTTGGTGACAGCAGTAGGGGCATAAGCAGAAGCAGGGGCAAAAGGGGAATCAGGAGTAGAAGGGGGGGTAGAAGTAGAAACAGAGGCAGAAGTAGAAACAGAGGCAGAAGTAGAAACAGGGATAGGAGTAGAAACAGGGGCAGAAGTAGAAACAGAGGCAGAAGTAGAAACAGAGGCAGAAGTAGAAACAGGGATAGGAGTAGAAACAGGGGCAGAAGTAGAAACAGAGGCAGAAGTAGAAACAGAGGCAGAAGTAGAAACAGGGGCAGAAGCAGAAGCAGGAGCAAGAGCAGCTTGGTCTCCGTTAGGTCGAGGAGGGAATCCAGGAGGAGGAGGAGGTGGAGGTGGAGGTGGTGCTGGATAGCAAAGAGAGAGAGAGAGAGAGAGAGAGAGAGACGAAGGGGGGGTCGAAAGGGAGTGAGAGTTGTTCGTCCGCCGTTCGCCAACCAACCGAAGTGAACCACTGCTGCTGCTTCTAGTGGCTGTGGGGCCGCCTGCCTCATGCCCCTCTGTGAGAGAGAGAGAGAGAGAGAGAGAGAGGCTGGCAGTGGCAGTCAGTGGCAGGTGGCAGCAGCAGTAGTGTCAGTTAGGCTTGAACTTGCGTGTGTGGTGGATGGTGCCGCTGCGGCGGTGGTGTGATGGTGGTGGAGGAGCTTTTGAACGTCCCCTCGTCCATGCCCTTTCCGTTCCCCCTCCCCTCCTCCTCCTCCTCCCACTCGAGGCGTTTATTTCTGTCTGCCAAGTCCTTCTGAGTATGATGATGATGATCATGATGATGACGATGATGATGTGTTTGGTTCATTGTTTGTAGCGTCGCGTGCGATTTTTATACGGTTTGCCTGACTAGGGAGGAGGAGGTGGACGGTGAGATAGAGAAAAAGAGAGACAGAGACAGAGAGAGGATAACTCGGCTGCCGAATGCTGAAGAGGTCTGTATCCTTCTCCACACCTCACCTGCTTTGTCAGAAGTCAGGCCTTAGGTCCATTTTACCCTCTGTAGAGATTAACTCTTCATTGCTGTGGAAACTGAAAAAGGATCTAACCATTATTTGTATGTAGAAAGAAATAAATACTTTTGACGGTTGTGCGATGAATCCTGGTTATGTTTTAGCCCATCTACAGATAACACAGTGTTCTGTGATAAAAAAATTCTGGTTATTATTTCTATGTAGAGAGAAATAAGTGCTTTTCACAAATATCCGACTAAACCCAGTTCTGTAGTAGCCTTTGTATACAGATTAACACATAGTACTGTGAGAAAAAAATAAAGAATAAAAATAATGGAGTTATTGTTTGTATCTAGATAGAAACAAGTGATTTTCACGATCGTCCGACATTTTTTTTTAAATAAGATTGGAAGGTTTATTACAACTGAAGACCATTTTTGTGTAGAATGTTATGGTTTATACAATGGTTTTTTGTTGTAGATTAAGACATCTCATTGGATCCAGCATTTTTTGGCGAGTTGATAATGACGGTTGTGTTGTATTGCATCAGTTGCACAATCTTTAATCTCATGAAATTTTTCACTGTTAATCATAACTATATTTTTACAAGTACGTTTGTGTTTTGTTAATATAAAGGATAGTTATATGAGAGAGAGAGAGAGAGAATATGTTGCATCCTTCAGCCTTGGGTGTCTGAACGACTCCAAGGTGGTTCTAGTTCTAGATCTGGGAGAGCGATGTTGAATATGATTATCTCCCGGGACACACTCTCTCTCTCTCTCTCTCTCTCTCTCTCTCTCTCGTTTTATCCTTATATGGTGTTCGTCGTTTACTCCACGTGGGATGACAATTCCCCCTGGCCTACCTCTCTCTCTCTCTCTCTCTCTCTCTCTCTCTCTCTCTCTCTCTCTCTCTCTCTCTTTCAGTCCCTTCCCCTCACACCTTCCAGCCTGCCCCGTACTCTGCCACTCTCCCTACCCCCTCCCATACCATCCCACCCACTCTTTCTCCCCCCCCCCCCTCTCACACGCACACACACCTCTCGGAAGCGTGTGTGATCGATGCAGTGTATATAGATCTCTTCTTTAAGCCGCTCCTTGATGTCGTTGCGTGCGATTTTTGCAACTTCGTTAAGGTGTATAGATTCTGTTTTATCTCTTTCCGTTGTTATCCTGATTAGAGTCGGTAGATTCTCCTCTTAATTGCTGTTTCGCAGTTTAGGAAAAGAAGAACAAAAGAAGAAGAAGAGGAGGAGGAGGAGGAATGAGTTTTAAGGCTTCATTGCGAAGTTGATACTATAACTGTCCTAGATCCCACACCCAGATTGAAGCTGAAAAAAATAAAAGTCACGTTAGTGATAACAGTTACGAAGATACTGATGATGGTGGAGGTGCCATGAAGAGGTTTGAGGGTCTCGTGTTAAGGAGAGAGAGAGAGAGAGAGAGAGAGAGAGTACCTTCGAACTTGAACGTCTTGAGGCGAGGTTATTCAATTGGGATGTGTTTGTCAGTGTTGGACCTTGCAATTCTTCACAGGGAGAAATAATGAAGAGAGAGAGAGAGAGAGAGAGAGAGAGAGAGAGAGAGAGAGAGAGAGAGAGAGAGAGAGAATGTGGATCCTATAAAAGGGGTTTTGTAGTGCTGGTGGTTCTCAAGTGCGAGTATGTGGGTTCGTGGTATCGGTCTTCTTTTTTCCTCCTCCTCTTCCTCCTCCTCCTCCTCCCATCTTCTTCTTCTCTGCCATGAGACAAGAGTCCTCCATTCTGAATTACATAAATTGAGGAATGCTCACTACTTGAGTATAGTTTGTTTTCTCTTCATGAAGGATTTCAATCACGTTATTTTTGCATAAATGGAATGTGCGGTTTATATATATATATATATATATATATATATATATATATATATATATATATATATATTTATTTGTTAATTCTTGAAATATTTATCAGATGCAGAAAGAAAAAAGATCATCGAGTTTTCGGTGGGAATAACTCTTGAAACATTGACGAGACGTAGTTGATAACAAAATTTACTCATATGTTTTTTAGTATTAATTCTAATTTTAATTAGAAAATATACGTAGATTATAAATTCTAATTAAAAAATATACGTAGATTATAAATTCTATTAAAAAATACACATCGAGTATAAATTCCAAGTAGAAAGTATGCGTAGAGTATAAATTCTAATAAGAGTATGGTATACGTTGAATATAAATTCTAATAAGAATATAGTATACGTTCAATATAAATTCTAATAAGATAGAAAATATGCGTAGAATATAAATTCTAATTAGAAAATATACGTATAAATTCTAATTAGAAAATATGCGTAGAGTGTAAATTCTAATTAGAAAATATACGTAAAGTATAAATTCTAATCAGAAAATACACTTAGAGTATAAGTTTTACTTAGACAATATACGTAAAGTTTAAATTCTGATAAGGAAATAAACGTAGAGTATAAATTCTAAGTAGAAATATACACAGTAAAATTCTAATGAACAATACACATAGAGTATAAATTTTAAGTTAAAAATATGGGTAGAGTATAAGTTCCAGTTAGAAAATTACGTAGAGTATAAATTCTAAGGAGAAAATATACTTTTCTAAGTAGAAAATATACGTAGAGTATAAATTCTAAGTAGAAAATATACGTAGAGTATAAATTCTAAGTAGAAAATATACGTAGAGTATAAATTCTAAGGAGAAAATATACCTAGAGTATAAATTCTAAGTAGAAAATATACTTAGAGTATAAATTCTTAGTAGAAAATATACGTAGAGTATAAATTCTAAGTAGAAAATATACGTAGAGTATAAATTCCAATTAGAAAATAGACATAAGAGTATAAAATCATAGTAAAAAAAAAATCTGCTAACAACAGAAGTAACTTCTCTGGCTCTTGTCTTAACATTGGAAATGGGATCAGATGTTGGAAACATAATGGTTTTTGTTTTACAGCTTGAAACTTATATCAAATAAATCACAGGAAGTGTGATTGGTAGCACTTCCACAGCAAATGGTATCTTGTCGAATAGATTAGATAAAGACCACTTATCATTGCTCGAGAGAGAGAGAGAGAGAGAGAGAGAGAGAGAGAGAGAGAGAGAGAGAGAGAGAGAGAGAGAGTTATAATAATTCGTAGACAACATTTGAGGATAAACACAGTATATTATACATATAAATGAGAGAGAGAGAGAGAGAGAGAGAGAGAGAGAGAGTTATAATAATTCGTAGACACCATTTGAGGATAAACACAGTATATTATACATATAAATGAGAGATACTATATAGATAAATGAGGATATACATGAGAGAGAGAGAGAGAGAGAGAGAGAGAGAGAGAGAGAGAGAGAGAGAGAGAGAGAGAGACTCGCCAATGTAATGAAAATATCAGATCATTTCCTGACGAGGTTAAGGTTAACGGTAAGCTGCTTTGCCGCACTAATAACATTGAAGTCTCTCCAATCACGCCATCCTCCTTCCCGAAGTATGCCGGCTGATTATCTGGTCTTTAGGAATACTATTTCAGAGTCCCGTGCCACGGACGGTCCATAGGATCGACTGTGCCTATCCTGATAGGACGTCGAGGGCTTATGGGCTGGGCGGGAGTGATCGAGCTGTCGAATCGAAATGAATGTTTTATAGTAAGCATTATTATTATTATTATTATTATTATTATTATTATTATTATTATTATTATTATTATTATTATTATTATTATTATTATTATTATTATTATTATTATTAAAAATGGTTGCTGCTTAAGCACTATTAATCTTTTAGAGTCTTCTCTATTTTTCTGAAGACTACAAACGAGACTGTCTCCTTCCGAAATATATTATTATTATTTATTATTATTATTATTATTATTATTATTATTATTATTATTATTATTATGCTATTCACGTGTTTGTTCGGTAAGGATAGATGATAACCAATCTCAATATATAACGTCCAGAAAATTCTGACTTATTTAAAAAAAAATAACAGGTCGTAGGGAAGACTCGGTAAAAATCCTATAACGTGTGGATTAAAATACAAAGTACATTTTTCATGCAGGCTGGCATCCGTTTTGCGTATCATCACGGCTTACAAAAGCAGAAATTTAATTGATATTGGTTTAGCTAGATTACTTTCAATTTGACATTTTAGCTAGATTACTTTCAATTTGACATTGGTTCGTTATCTCCACCTACCTCCATTCATATTGTTATCATTTTAGATTTGACATTGGTTCGTTATCTCGACCAACCTCCATTCATATTGTTATCAGTACATCTTGTCATCTTAGCTGTATTGTTTTTTTTATTATTATATATCTATATGTTGAATTGAGTACCGACCTATCAACTTCCGAGAAGTCACAAGTTTTTACTGCACTTTTTTGTCATGGCCATTAGCAGGAGTTTGTGTTACCGATGAATAGATATTGGTGGGGAATAAAAAAAAAAAAAAAAAAAAAAAAAAAAAAAAACCTTGATCGGATAACCCTGCCCCCGCTGATGAACACCTGTAGTGGGTGTCGATGCAGACTTGATGGCATTTTGTCAGATACCCACGCTAATTCTTCAGTGATACCCAGCGAATGTTCGTCATCTGGAGGACGTTAGCCCGTAAACTTTGATACCCAACGTCAAAATTTGTCCTTGCATTCTCGAGATATTTTGTGAAAGGGAATCTTTAATCGCTTCTTACTTAAATTTGTGGGACGTAATGGTTTCAAATTGAAGTTGCTTAGCGAAGGCTCGCAATCTCTGCTGAGTTCTTTGTTTTGGGAATGCTACATACAACGCTATTACAGTTTAATTAAATTTGATTTTACTCAATAATGGGCATTGCTTTCAGGGGATATTTATTAGTTTTCAAGTCTTCGCCTTTATTTTTACTTAATCAATATTATTACAGATAACCAATATTATTACAGAATAGTGTATACCTTCAAGCTATGAGTATATTTATATGGTTTAGCACCGATTATTTGGAATACTTGCGCTGTAATGGTAATTTTAATTATCAGATGGTTTAATTCACTTTAGGTTGTAGATTGATTGCCAATGGGAAACCATAACTTAGGGTAGCACATTCAATCGACAGGCTAAATGATTCACTGTAGTGAATGTTCAAGTCATCGGAGATTTTTAGTATTAAATCCGTTGGTGATGCTGCAGTTAGTATTTGTTATTAACGTTGTCGACGTTGAGAGAACATTGCAAGAAAATGATTAAGATGGCGATTGCAAGAAAATTACTAAGACGACATTGCAAGAAAAGGATTAGGATGACATTGCCAGAGAATGATTAAGAGGACATTGCAAGAAAATGATTAAGATGACGATTGCAATAAAATTACCAAGATGACATTGCAAGAAGATGATTTAGATGACGATTGCAAGAAAATTACCAAGATGACATTGCAAGAAGATGATTAAGACGACGATCAAGATAACAGTGCAAGACAATGATCACGAAGCAATTGCAAGAAAATGATTAAGATGATATTGCCAGAATGATTAAGACGACGTTGCAAGAAAATGTTGGAGATGACGTTGCAAGAAAATGATTAAGAGAACATTGCAAGAACAGGATTAGGATGACATTGGAAGCAAGTGATTAAGATGACATTGCAAGATTATGGTCAAGGCTGCATCGCAAGACAATGATCAAGACGACATTGGATGAAAATTATGATGACGATGATGATAATTAGCAGTGATAGTCGTAGGGGCAACATTGATTGCCTGCCAGTAATTACGGACACGCTGTCCCGTATTGAAATTAGAGGTAGTCCGGTTCCTGCATATGATCAACGAGTGGTATCTGAGGTGGAACGCCGACCCAGTCATTTGGTTTGCAAAGCAAATATACTCGGGACTGATAAACCTGCAGCTCGTAAATGTTCCCCTTCAAGGTGTTGACATCGCATATTGTCAGATAAGGCTCTCTCTCTCTCTCTCTCTCTCTCTCTCTCTCTCTCTCTCTCTCTCTCTCTTTTATGGCACTCTCCTTCCCGTATCGCTCAGGGTGTGACAGGATGATAAAGAAATGCATATATGAAGCGGATTGATTAGATAGCGGATACAATAAAAAAAAAGTGCCTGTTTTTTATGGGGCCTCGTATCTGTGGCATTCAAAGGTCACCGGAAATCAGGTCTCCTTTTAAAATCTACAGGTACCTATAACTAGAAAAATTGGATAGTGTTGGCTGAGTTCGCAGGTCAGGATAAGATGGTCTCTTTCGCTCTTGTGAAACGACGTGGGCTGAGACGGAATTTCTGTTTCTTTCATAAAATTCAACAGCTAATCTCTCTCTCTCTCTCTCTCTCTCTCTCTCTCTCTCTCTCTCTCTCTCTCTCTCTCTCTCTGTTAGGTGAGTGATTTGTCTTTGTTAGCTAAGTGATCTGTCTTTGTTAGCTAAGTGACTTGTCTTTGTTAGCTAAGTGATTTGCCTTTGTTAGGTGAGTGATCTGTCTTTGTTAGCTAAGTGACTTGCTTTTGTTAGGTGAGTGTTTTGTCTTTGTGAGCTGAATGTTAGTTAAGCGAAAATTCTGATAGTATATTGGAACTTTAAATAACCCCAGTTGTGCTGTCGAGTATTTAAATGAGAAAAATCAACCAGGAAGTTAACTGCAATGTTTAGTGCCATCGTGACACGTTGGGTAAGAAACTCACTGAATGTCACGTTCATGTTGAAGTGTCACTGACTTGTTTTATGAAAATTTAACATTTAGCCAACGCCTATGCTTCTTGATAATAATAATAATAATAATAATAATAATATAATAATAATAATAATAATAATAATAATAATAATAATAATAATAATAATAATAATAATAATAATATGTGGCGCCGTGGAGGAGTGGGTTAGGTCGTAACTAGACTTAAGTCAAGTTAAGCAACATTTGGGGCTGGTCAGTCGTTGGATGGGTGACCGCTCTCCTCCCGGCGTTGATTCCTTGGGAAAGGATCTACCATAATTTCCTCAGTCTACTCAGCTGTAAATGAGTACCTATCCCTGATGGGGTAGGGTCCAGCTATGGGTTAAATAGCAAAACTCAGCAATGATGGAAAGAAATGATGGAATAAACGAACGACGTAAATGGAACCTCTGGCAACAGAGGAGCTTCGTCCGCAACCAGGTATTCAACCCAATTGTAGGGAAGATGGTCAGGTACTTGGAGGTCGTCATCCAGCAACTGATCACCACAACGACAGTAATGAACACGCCTGAGATTGGAGCTACAGAGGCAAAAAGGAAAGAAATGGACAAGAGAAGAAAATAAGGAAATATGGAGATGCTACATCAGAAGCAAACCCGACGGAGAGGAGGATAGGAGAAGAAGATTGGTCAACATCTGAATGAGAGGAATCACACCCCCCAAACAGAGCAGAGGCTGGCAGACCAAGTAAGGAACATAAAGAAAAAGAACTGGCTCTCCCCAACAGAAAGAGAAGAACTGGAAAGGGAAATGTCACACGACAACGAATTACACGAAGACGAACTGAGAGACGATGCCACAGAAGACGACAGGGAGGATGAGGTATCAAACAACGACACACGAAGAAACACCGACGAAGTAACAGAGAGGACGGAATGGGTAGAAAAGATTAGACAATGGATGGAGCCAGATACAGAGAGAACAAAGATCCCCTCCATGAAAGCCTACAACACCAAGAAATTAAGGGAGAAAACAAGTGAGGTCAATGAAATAATGGGCCTAATACACACCACCAGTATCACAGAAACAAATAACTTGACATATGCAGGAGCAAGATTAGTAGCAGAACTGATGGGGATTCGAACACCAACACCACCGTCACAACCAACCCAAAAGAAACCAAAACAGCAACCTCCTTGGAAAAAGGCGCCTGGAAAAGCAAATCATGGTGATGAGATCTGACTTGAGTAAACTGAAAGAGATGGCAGAAAAAAAGGCTAAGAAGCAAGAAAACAAGGAGGAACTCAACGAGAAATACAAAGTACAAGAGAGGGGACTAAACAACACAATAGAAGATGTAAAACAGAGGCTTTGAAAAGCCAAAGCACACAAGATCCAACGGTACATGAACAGGAATAAGGGATACCAACAGAACAAACTATTCGGAACCAACCAGAAAAGACTATACAGCCAACTAAGAGGGAAGACAACCACCCAGAAATTCCTGAAGCCGAATCAAGTAAGAGACTCTGGGAAAACATATGGAGCAATCCGGTATCACACAACAAACATGCAACATGGCTCCAGGAAGTCAAGGAAGAAGAAACAGGGAGAATAAAACAAAGATTCACAGACATCACGACAGACACAGTCAGATACCAACTAAAGAAAATGCCAAACTGGAAAGCCCCAGGTCCCGATGAAGTCCCTCGGATACTGGCTCAAAAACTTCAAGGCCCTACACCCACGAATAGCAGAACAACTCCAGCATTGTATCTCAAATCACCAAGCACCCAAATGGATGACCACAGGAAGAACATCCTTAGTACAAAAAGACAAGAGTAAGGGAAATATAGCCAGTAAACTACAGGCCTATCACTGCCTACCAATAATGTGGAAGTTACTAACAGGTATCATCAGTGAAAGGCTATACAACTACCTAGAGGAGACAAACACCATCCCGCACCAACAGAAAGGCTGCAGAAGGAAGTGTAGGGGCACAAAAGACCAGCTCCTGATAGACAAAATGGTAATGAAGAACAGTAGGAGAAGGAAAACCAACCTAAGCATGGCATGGATAGACTATAAGAAAGCCTTCGACATGATACCACACACATGGCTAATAGAATGCCTGAAATATATGGGGCAGAGGAAAATACCATCAGCTTCCTCAAAATACAATGCGCAACTGGAATACAATACTTACAAGCTCTGGAAAAAGACTAGCAGAGGTTAATATCAGGAGAGGGATCTTCCAGGGCGACTCACTGTCCCCACTACTCTTCGTAGTAGCCATGATTCCCATGACAAAAGTACTACAGAAGATGGATGCGGGTACCAACTCAAGAAAAAGAGGCAACAAAATCAACCATCTGATGTTCATGGACGACATCAAGCTGTATGGTAAGAGCATCAGGGAAATAGATACCCTAATCCAGACTGTAAGGATTGTATCTGGGGACTGGGGACCTCAGGATGGAGTTTGGAATAGAAAAATGCGCCTTAGTCAACATACAAAAAGGCAAAGTAACGAGAACTGAAGGGATAAAGCTACCAGATGGGAGCAACATCAAACACATAGATGAGACAGGATACAAATACCTGGGAATAATGGAAGGAGGAGATATAAAACACCAAGAGATGAAGGACGATCAGGAAAGAATATATGCAGAGACTCAAGGCGATAGTCAAGTCAAAACTCAACGCCGGAAATATGATAAAAGCCATAAAATACATGGGCCAGTGCCAGTAATCAGATACAGCGCAGGAATAGTGGAATGGACGAAGGCAGAACTCCGCAGCATAGATCAGAAAACCAGGAAACAAATGACAATACACAAAGCACTACACCCAAGAGCAAATACGGACAGACCTATACATAACACGAAAGGAGGAGGAGAGGACTACTAAGTATAGAGGACTGCGTCAACATCGAAAACAGAGCACTGGGCAATATCTGAAAACCAGTGAAGACGAGTGGCTAAAGAGTGCATGGGAAAGTAGGGACTAATAAAAGTAGACGAAGACCCAGAAATATACAGAGACAGGAGAAAGACCGAAAGAACAGAGGAATGGCACAACAAACCAATGCACAGACAATACATGAGACAGACTAAAGAACTAGCCAGCGATGACAATTGGCAATGGCTACAGAGGGGAGAGCTAAAGAAGGAAACTGAAGGAATGATAACAGCGGCACAAGATCAGGCAGGCCCTAAGAACCAGATATGTTCAAAGTATGATAGAACGGAAAATAACATCTCTCCCATATGTAGGAAGTGCAATACGAAAAATGAAACCATAAACCACATAGCAAGTGAATGCCCGGCACTTGCCAGACCAGTACAAAAAGAGGCATGATTCAGTGGCAAAAGCCCTCCACTGGAGCCTGTGCAAGAAACATCAGCTACCTTGCAGTAATAAGTGGTACGAGCACCAACCTGAAGGAGTGATTGAAAAACGATCAGGCAAAGATCCTCTTGGGACTATGGTATCAGAACGGATAGGGTGATACGTGCAAACAGACCAGACGTGACGTTGATTGCAAAGTCAGAAGAAAGTATCACTCATTGATGTCGCAATACCATGGGACACCAGAGTTGAAGAGAAAGAGAGGGAAAAAATGGATAAGTATCAAGATCTGAAAATAGAAATAAGAAGGATATGGGATATTGCCAGTGGAAATCGTACCCATAATCATAGGAGCACTAGGCACGATCCCAAGATCCCTGAAAAGGAATCTGGAAAAACTAGAGGCTGAGTAGCTCCGGGCCTCATGCAGAAGAGGGTGATCCTAGAAACGGCACACATAGTAAGAAAAGTGATGACTCCTAAGGAGGCAGGATGTAACCCGGAACCCCACACTATAAATACCACCCAGTCGAATTGGAGGACTGTGATAGAGAGAAAAAAAAAAAAAAAAAAAAAAAAAAAAAAAAAAAAAAAAAAAAAAAAAAAAAAATAATAATACAATTCTTATTTTGTGTGCCATGTTTCGTCAGGTTTGTTCCAAAATGTAAGGTCCAGAGATGTTTTGAGGTGATCTCTAAAATAGAAGTTACAAAGTGAACGTTGTTTTATTTATAAGAGTACGTTCCTTCGGTGTTGTAGAAGAAAAGGGTCGTGTTAGTTGTTGACGTGTAGAAGAAAAGGGTCGTGTTAGTTGTTGACGTATAGGGTACATGTAATTCGGCTTAGTTCAATCTGAAAACAATTTAGGTGGTATTGAAACGAATGAGGAAAGAACTCTTCCACGTTTCCCTTCAATAAGTGTTATAAGCACTTCGTAGTTTCGTGCATTATATTTTATATATATTATGATAATAATAAGGAAGATGTATATAATACTCTACATTTTGTTCCTCTTATTTTGAGAATACATTTTGTTCCCGTTTTACTAAGAATGCTCTTACATGTCCCATTTTATTAAGCATTCTCAACATTTTGTTCCCATTTAATTGAGAATACACTGCAGTTTTTTTCCTTGGTACTACATACCTTTTGTTCCTTTCTTCTTGCCAAGAATTCTCAACATTTTGTCCACATTTTACTAAGAATACACAACGTTTTGTTTCCCTTGTACAAAATACATTTTGTTTTCTTTTAATAAGAATACACTTTGTTCCCCATCATACTAAGGATACTATATTTTGTATTCCTTATACCAAGAATACTTCATATTTGTTCCCCTTTTACCAAGAATACTGTATGATTGTTCCCCTTATATCAAGAATACTGTATGTTTGTTCCCCTTATATCAAGAATACTGTATGTTTGTTTCCCTTCTATCAAGAATACTGTATGTTTGTTCCCCTTATATCAAGAATACTGTATGTTTGTTTCCCTTCTATCAAGAATACTGTATGTTTGTTCCCCTTATACCAAGAATACTGTATGTTTGTTCCCCTTATATCAAGAATACTGTATGTTTGTTCCCCTTATACCAAGAATACAACAATATTTGTTACCCTTATTCCAAGACTACAACAATATTTCTTCCCCTTATGCCAAAAATACTCCGTATGTGTTCCCCTTATACCAAGAATACTCCATATTTGTTCCCCTTATACCAAGAATTCTGTATGTTTGTTCCCCTTATACCAAGAATTCTGTACGTTTGTCCCCTTATACCAAGAATTCTCTATGTTTGTTCCCCTTAGACCACGGAATTATCACAAACATCTTGGTTTCGTGTTCGCTGCGTGAGACGTCGCGAGTCGGCAGGTGGTGTTAGTGGGGGTTGGTGGAAGAGATGCCATTTGACACCTTTGTCGTCGCTGTTGGAGGGAAGGGAAGGGAAAGAGGGGGAGGGGAGGGAAGGGGAGAGAGTTGGAGGTAGCAGTGCCTCCAAGTCACTCGGCCTACACGAGAGAGAGAGAGAGAAAAGGCAGGCTTATTTTACCACACAGCGCGATACGTTCGTCATCTGATAGTTCGCTGATAATAGATTCTGCGGATGTTACCGTTATCTGCGGCCAGATTTAACCTCATTAACGTCAATTTTTTTATATATTTTTTTCTTCTTCGTTGTGTTGATTGATTGGCTGACGTTTTGAATTTCAGCGCTTCTCTTGAGGTATACAGTATCTTGAGGTGAAATTGGTTGGACAGCTTATAGATAGTTGTATTGTTTTAGAAGTAAATACTTTATCGATAATTAGAGTAGATAACTTGGAAACTGTTGTTAATATATATATATATATATATATATATATATATATATATATATATATTTGCATTTATTTATGTGTACTGGGAGGAAACTGAAATGATAAAAACGTCAAGTGTATCCAATACGGCGACGAAGCTTACGCAGACGTAAATGCTATATATATATATATATATATATATATATATCTATATATATATATATATATATAATATATATAGATATATATAGACATATATATAAAACTAGTCGTGTGAACGTTCGTAAATGAAAGATTGGACATAAATAGGTTTGGATGAAGGAGACTGTCATGTGTCAAAAAAAAAAAAAAAAAAAAAAAAAAAAAAAAAACAAAAAAAAAAAAAAAAAAAAAAAAAAAAAAAAAAAAAAGCTAAAACAATATCGACCGGTGTTCGGAAGGGTGAGAAGTGGAACCATCTCCCCCTAGGCCCGTATTCCACGAGGGATATGTTGGATTAGACAACGAGCACCGTAATATTGATGTTTGATGTCCCCTTTCGTCCATGCCGTGATGAACACGCCAGGGTTAGACAGCGAGTAGCGTTATACCATCGATGCATATTAGAAGGAAGGCAGAAGGGACATTCCCCCCCCCCCCCCCCCCCCCAACAATCCTGCGTGTCTGTAATCGTTATTATTACAGTCGAGATGTATAGGGACATACAGACCCTCTCCATTACAGTGGGTGGTCTGGTAGGGGCGAGCGAAACAGCTGTTTTGCGAACATGTGTTATTGTTTCTCTGGGAAGGGGACTTATACGGATGTTGTTTGGCCATCGGAGTCGTCAGGTGGTGTTGGGGGTTTTGGCAGGGGGGAAGGGGGTTGTTGAGAGACTGGGAGAATGGGTTTGGGGGGGGGGGGGGGGGAGGAGGTGAGGCGATGCCTCGGAGTTCTCAAGTGCATCAATAATCAATAACCCAATAGCCCATTAGTGTCACCTATATCCATTCTGTTCGGGAGGGTTGAAGGTCTTTGTCTTGGAAAAATGCAGTTGAATGGGCGTTGAGGGGAAACGGGTCAAGAAGTCCTAGGTAGGCACTGTTGAATGTGACTGGGTGAAGTAGGAGGAGGAATAACAGGGAGATAACCGGATATCAGGAAGAAGGCGAGGACGACAGTGGAAGAGAGGAGAACAAGTCAAGGAAAGTTGATGACAGTGATTGATTAAAGATGTTTCAATGGAAGAAAAGAAAAAAAATATTGAATTAAAAGATATATTGATGTAAGAAATACAGTCTTACAGACCTAATTTTTTTTTCTTTTGTAAGAGAAAGAGCAGAGAGACACCGTGTGGAAAATAATAGTTAAGTAGAGAATTTTGTAAGCAGAGAAATTGTAACATGGGAAGATAGACAGACTAGTTAATTAGAGATGTGAATCTGACATTATTTACAGATCTTTATCAGTGGAAGAAATACACTAAAGAGAATTTTTAACCATCCTTGGATGGTGCCGGAGGGCAACAGAACAAGACTTAAGATCAGTTTCAAGTGGATTCAGTCGTAAATTGTGGAATTATTTCATCCTCTTCTGTCAGAACACTTAAAAGTAAGGTTTCTCTCTCTCTCTCTCTCTCTCTCTCTCTCTCTCTCTCTCTCTCTCTCTCTCTCTCTCTCTCTCTCTCAGTACATCATCAAAGCTAGATTTTAGCAGCCTGTAGCATTTTATCATGAGTAACATTCAGGTCTAAAGTCATTATTGATTTGTAACGCATTATTTTCGTTGGTAAAGAAAACACACCTATAGAAGCTACAACAACAAGACCTAGAGGGAGGTATATAAGTTGGAATAAAAATCAAGATCTAGATACCTGTATGCCTGTGTAGTACGTGCGACCTATTGAAATGGGATATGGTGATCCAAATAACTATGGTGCGACCTATTTGAATTGGACCGTCTTTTAGATGTAATCTCTGAAGGTCAGATTGTCTGGCGAAAACCATTTAGAACTCGTATTGCTGGGGGAGGCCCATTCCAAGAATGATGATGAAAGAAATAGGCTTCATGTATTTATAATGAAAAGGAAAAGCAACGCTATTAATGAATGGAGAGAGGTGTATCAAATAAGCAAAAGCCGGTTGTGGCAACACTGTAAACAACTTGATCTTTCAGAGAAACGTTTAAGTGAAGGAAATGCCACACATGTAGAAGTGCGTCACTAGGAATAGTTTGACATTCAGAGTTGTTTGTGAGGTTATTGATTTATTGAATAAAACAAACTGTTGTGTCTGGATACAGAGGAATAACATCATTGTGGAAGGTCCTCTTGTTGATGCCTTTGGGCACTGTATCGGAACAACTCGGAAAACGTTGTAGGGAGACAGATTTCTATACGTTTTTCCAGGAGAGCACTTATCTTTTATAAAATAGTACAGGGATTAAGAAGGTGTCATTCTTAGTGATAGGAAATGTAAAGGGTGGGAAACTGCAGTTCACGGACAAATTTCATTTTTTCCCTCAATTTTAGGCATGGAAGAAAAACAAATGATGGGATATGTTGAGTTAACAAAGGAAAAGCGATAGATTCAACTCAAAAGCGAAAATGTAAACATACGTATTACTATTGAAACGCCAATGTTGATATTATTATTATTATTATTATTATTATTATTATTATTATTATTATTATTATTATTATTGGAAGCTGGTAGATTTTAGGTCGCTGCCAGCTGGAACAGCAAAACATTTGTGAAAACTACCCATCTCGAATAGGTGTATTGTTGGGGGTTTTGATGATATGAACAGCCATAAGTAACATGTTATCACAATAGCTTCAGTGAGGTTTAAAAGGATATTAATAATGAGGGTCGAGACTAAGATAGTGAATGAATTATTTTGGGTAGGATATGACGATGTAATTGCAAGGGACGATTTTAATTGGCCGTTGATGTAAGTTCAGCATGGATACTGTTATTAAGTTTTTCCCAGTGTGGAGAAGGTTCAGCGTGTAAATGTTAGGTTGACACCGGGATTTAAATTTCATTGTTGCAAATTGCAAAGTTTTAATTAACAGAACAACGCTGCAGGACTGAAAGGGTACTACTGGCTTGAAAGGAACGTCAGCGGACACTACTCGATTGTGATGACATTGTTGTGGCGGGACGGGAAAGTCGCTGGGAAGGGGGGGGGGGGGGGGAGGGGGGGTGGGGGGGGGGGGGGGGGGTTGGGCTGTTACCAAGGGACAGGATGACTTCAAAGAAATTATTTTTAGTGATCTGCGGAGACACCATAATCGCCCGCCGTCTTGTGCGAGAGTGGTGGGTGCTTTCGCACGTAATTTTCTTCTTGTCTAGAGAAGCGGAGTCGTCCGCGTGGACGGCCGGAGTCTTTGATAAGTAATAGATGATGGATTGCATTTGAACAGTGGACGGTATTGATCGGTTCGAAGAGGGACTGTGACGGGTTGTAGCTTAGTGAATGAAGTGTTGCCAAGGAAACTAGCCGTGGAACGCACACGCTTTTCTGACGGCGGCGACGCCTTTAGTGAGCATCGCTATAGTCGCCGGCTCCCCCTTTTTTTTTTTTTTTTTTTTTACTTTTTTTTTTTTTTTTTTTTTTTTTTTTTTATTCCTCCAAGTTTATTTATATTTATTTTTATGCAAAGGTAAATGAGCAGATATCTTGACATATTTTATCGAGACCTTGTTTGAATAAACTTTAATTAAAGAACTAACTCCTCTTCAAAGAGGGACCGCAGGAGAAGGACCACGTCGGAGGGTATTGCTGTCAGGGCACCTCACATGCGGTGTACTGTAGGCGTTGCTGAAGGTTCTTTGCAGCGTCCCTTATGCGGCACCGAGCTGCAACCCCTTTCATTCCCTTTACTGTACCTCCGTTCATATTCTCTTCCATCTTACTTTCCACGCTTTCCTAAGAATTATTAGCGCCTCAGTGGCATGGTCGGTATGGTGTTGGCGTGCTCCCTTGTTGGCGGCGAGTTCGATTCTCGGGCATTCCATTGAGGTATGATAGATGTGTATTTCTGGTGAGAGAAGTTCACTCTCGACGTGTTTCTGAAGTCACGTTAAGCCGTTGGTCCCGTTGCTGAATAACCACTGGTTCCATGCAACGTAAAAACACATACAAACAAACAAACAAACAAACCTAAGTGTTTCAGTGCAACTGCGAGGTTTTCCTCCAGACACAACCTTCAAACATTTTTGCTTTTATTTGACCTTTCAGCGTTGATTGACCTTATGGGTCTCAACGCTTGGCCTTTTGGCTTAAAATTTATATTACATTCTGTTCCGTAGGATAAGGTCTTTGCTTTATCAATGAAGCCCACAGCAAAATAGTATTCTTATGGCTATTCAGTGGTCTTTACTTAGATGAGATAACCTATCAGCCCACCGTTTATAGATCGATAGGAGATATGCAGGGGGGGGGGGGGGGGGGGGGCATTTACCCCTGGAATGGCGAGTGCTGAGCCCCGGTTTTTATCTACGTCACTCGTCCTCCTGAATAAATGAACGTGATGTACCTTTGCGTATTGGATGATAGGTTAATGGCGCCGCTTCGTTGTATTAGTCATTATTGTTCTTTTCTGCGTTTGTTCACTCTACACACAAGTGCCTCAGTGGCGTGGTTGGTATGGTCTTTGACTGTCACCTCGATGGCCACGAGTTCGATTCTCGGCCATTTCACTGAGGGGTTAGAGGTGTGTATTTCTGGTGATTGAAGTTCACTCTCGACGTGGTTCGGAAGTCACGTAAAGCCGTTGGTCCCGTTGCTGAATAACCACTGGTTCCATGCGACGTCAAAACACCATACAAACAAACAAAAAGAAACGATCCGGATTGTGTATCTTAGTCACGTTTTATCAGGTGGTAGTTTGGTTTAAAAAGAAACAAGTTACTTTTTTACCGGATTGTTTATATTGGTAAAACGTGACCAACATAAACAATCGGTAAAAAAATAGTTTGGTTTTAAAAAAACAAGTTACTTTTTTACGATCGTTTTAAAAAAATCTTGGCACGTTCTTTATCAGGTGGGTAGTTTGGTTTTAAAAAAAAAAACAAGTTACTTTTTTACCGGATTGTTTATCTTGGTCACGTTTTATCAGGTGGTTAGTTTTTGTTTTAAAAAAAAAAAACAAGTTACTTTTTTTACCGGATTGTTTATCTTGTCAGTTTTATCAGGTTGTAGGTTTGGTTAAAAAAAAAAACAGTTTTACTAAAAAAAACACAGGATTTGTTTTATCGTTTGGTCAAAAACGTATCAGGTGGTAAGTTTGTTAAAAAAAAAAACGTTAACTTTTTTACCGGGATTCAAACAAGAAAAAAAAAACGATTTCCGGATTGTGTCTTGGTTATCTTTACGGTGTCAAAAAAAAAAAACGTTTATCAGGGGTAGGTGGGGGAGTTTAAAAAAGAAATTACAATTGTTACTTTTTTTAACCGGATTGTTTCTTTATCTGGTAAAACGTTTGGACAATTTTTTTATAAACATTTTTTCCGGTTGGTTTAAAAAAATAGTTTATTTGGTTAAAAAAAAAAACAAGTTACTTTTTTACCGGATTGTTTATACTTGTCACGTTTTATCAGGTGGTTAGTTTTGGTAAAAAAAAAAAAAAACAGGTTACTTTTTTTACCGGATGTTTATCTTGGTCACGTTTATAGGGTTTTGGAACCGGTTGTTAAAAAAAAAAACAGTTCGGGTTTTTTACAGGATTGTTTATCTTGGTCCGTTTTATCAGGTGGTAGTTTTGGTTTAAAAAAAAAACAAGTTACTTTTTTACCGGATTGTTTATCTTGGTCACGTTTTATCAGGTGGTAGTTTTGGTTAAAAAAACAAGTTACTTTTTACCGGATTGTTTATCTTGGTCACGTTTTATCAGGTGGTAGTTTGGTTAAAAAAAAAAACAAGTTACTTTTTTACCGGATTGTTTATCTTGGTCACGTTTTATCAGGTGGTAGTTTGGTTAAAAAAAAAAAACAAGTTACTTTTTTACCGGATGTTTTATCTTGGTCACTTTGTATCAGGTGGTAGTTTGGTCACAAGTTACTTTTTTAACCGGAGTTTATCTTGGTACGTTTTAGGTGGTAGTTTGGTTAAAAAAAAAAAAAACAAGTTACTTTTTTTACCGGATTGTTTATCTTGGTCACGTTTTATCAGGTCGTAGTTTGGTTAAGTTACTTTTTTTACGGATTGTTTATCTTGGTACGTTTTATCAGGTGGGAGTTTGGTTTTAAAAAAAAAAAAACAAGTTACTTTTTTTACCGGATCGTTTATCTTGGTCACGTTTTATCAGGTGGTAGTTTGGTTTTAAAAAAACAAGTTACTTTTTTTTTTTTATTCCGGATTGTTTATCTTGGTCACGTTTTATCATGGTAGTTTGTTTACAAGTTACTTTTACTACCGGATGTATCTTGGTCACGTTTTATCAGGTGGTAGTTTGGTTAAAAAAAAAAACAAGTTACTTTTTTTACCGGATTGTTTATCTTGGTCACGTTTTATCAGGTGGTAGTTTGGTTTTAAAAAAACAAGTTACTTTTTTTACCGGATTGTTTATCTTGGTCACGTTTTATCAGGTGGTAGTTTGGTTTAAAAAAAAAACAAGTTACTTTTTTACCGGATTGTTTATCTTGGTCACGTTTTATCAGGTGGTAGTTTGGTTAAAAAAAAAAAACAAGTTACTTTTTTTACGGATTGTTTATTTGGTCACTTTATCAGGTGGTATTGTTTTTTTATTATCTTGGTCAAGTTTTTACGGTATCATTTTTTTTACCGGATGTTTTACTTGGTCACGTTTTTATCAGGTGGTAGTTTTAAGTTACAGTTTTTTACTTTTTTTTACCGGATTGTTTATCTGGTCACGTTTATCAGGTGGTAGTTTGGCGGTTTAAAAAAAAAAAACAAGTTACTTTTTTTACCGGATTGTTTATCTTGGTCACGTTTTATCAGGTGGTAGTTTGGTAAAAAAAAAAACAAGTTACTTTTTTTACCGGATTGTTTATCTTGGTCACGTTTTATCAGGTGGTAGTTTGGTTTAAAAAGAAACAAGTTACTTTTTTACCGGATTGTTTATATTGGTCACGTTTTATCAGGTGGTAGTTTGGTTTTAAAAAAACAAGTTACTTTTTTTACCGGATCGTTTATCTTGGTCACGTTTTATCAGGTGGTTAGTTGTTTTAAAAAAACAAGTTACTTTTTTTACCGGATCGTTTATCGTCACGGTTTTTATCAGTGGTATCTAAAAAAAAACAAGTTACTTTTTTTACCGGATTGTTTTATTTGGTCACGTTTTATCAGGTAGTTTGGTTAAAAAAAAAAACAAGTTACTTTTTTACCGGATTGTTTATCTTGGTCACGTTTTATCAGGTGGTAGTTTGGTTTAAAAAAAAACAAGTTACTTTTTTACCGGATTGTTTATCTTGGTCACGTTTTATAAGGTGGTAGTTTGGTTAAAAAAAACAAGTTACTTTTTTTACCGGACTTGTTTATCTTTGGTCACGTTTTATCAGGTGGTTAGTTTGGTTTAAAAAAAAAAACAAGTTACTTTTTTTACCGGATTCGGTTTTATCTTGGTCACTGTTTTTACAGGTAGTTTGTTTTAAAAAAAACAAGTTACTTTTTACCGGATCGTTTTATCTTGCGTCACGTTTTATCAGGTGGTATTGGTTTTTAAAAAAACAAGTTACTTTTTTTTACCGGATCGTTTATCTTGGTCACGTTTTATTCAGGTTTGGGATTTTTTAGGTTGGGTTTTAAAAAACCAGTTTTACTTTTTTTAAAAAAAAAAACGGATCCGTTTACTTGGTCACGTTTTATAAGGGGTAGGTTTGGCTTAACAAAAAAAAAACAGTTTACTTTTTTACGGATGGTTTGTTATCTTTTTGGTAAAACGGTGTTTTATCAGGTGGTTAGTTTGGTTAAAAAAAAAAACAAGTACTTTGGTTTTACCGGGATGGTATTTGTTCACCGTTTATCTTGTGGTTAGGTTGTTTAAAAAAAATAAAAAAAAAAACAAGTTATTTTTTTACCGGATTGTTTATCTTGGCGCACGTTTTAATTTTTCAGGTTGTACTAGTTTGGTTAAAAAAAAAAACAAGTTACTTTTTTTACCGGATTTGTTTATTCTTGGTCACGTTTTATCAGGTGGTTTTTGGTTTTTTAAAAAAAAAACAAGTTACTTTTTTTACCGGTTGGTTATTTTTCTTGGTCACGTTTTTATTCAGGTGGTAGTTTGGTTAAAAAGAAAAAAACAAGTTAACTTTTTTTACGGATTGTTATTCTTGGTCGTTTAAAGGTGGTAGTTTGGTTAAAAAAAAGAAACAAGTTACTTTTTTACCGGATTGTTTATCTTGGTCACGTTTTATCAGGTGGTAGTTTGGTTAAAAAAACAAAAACAAAGTTACTTTTTTACCGCCGGAATGTTATCTTGGATCACGTTTATCAGGTGGTTAGTTTGGGGTTTAAAAAAAAAAACAAAAAAGTAAACTTTTTTTACCGGAATGTTATCTTGGTCAATTTTTTTACCAGGTGGGTAGGTATTGGTTTAAAAAGAAGCAAGTTACTTTTTTACCGGATTGCGTCTCTTTTAGTCACGTTATATGGTAGTTTTTGCTTTAAAAAGGAATGTTATTTTATCCTGATGGTTTATCTCAATCATGGTTTGTTATGCGTTCTCTCAGTTAAAAAGAAGTTTTACTTCTTTGTTTTATCTTAGTCACGTGTTTTCAGGCGGTAGTTTGGTTAAAAATAAATTAAATGTTACTTTTTCCGGATTGTTTATCTTAATCACATTTTTTATTTTAAAGAAATAAACAGGTTGCTTTTTTTGGCAGTCACCTTATGTCAGGTGGTAGTTTAAAAAAAAATAACGAAACATTTTTTTTTTTTTTTTTTTCACGTTGGCACATGACGTGGGAAGAATGCATTGTCAAAGACGTGTGTGTGTTTGATGGCGCATTCCTTCTCGGCGGATGGGGAATTTTTTTTTTTTCTTAAAGTTTCGGATGGGGAATTGGGAAGAAGAAGAAGAAGAAGAAGAATGCATCATTCTCGCGAGGTGCAGGAGCAGCGATAGGGATTTATGGGGAGGAACCGATAAGGGATTTATGGGGGATTGCCCCTGACATCTATGTGCCCGCGTCTCCGGAAGAGTTGGCCGCCTTTGTCTTATTGGCCTCCGCTGGAGACACACTTGGTTTGCTTGTTTGTCTGTTCTCTTGTCTTTGTGTTGTGAGGGGATTTTTGATGAATTAGGTCAAGGGTTGATGAAGGGAAGTTGAAGTGGTACCGCAAAGTGTGAGGAGGCTATATTATATATATATATATATATATATATATATATATATATATATATATATATATATATATACACACACATATACATAGATAGACACAGTACATATACTATATATATATACTATATATATATATATATATATATATATATATATATATATATATACTACACAACACACACATACATAGAGATACATACACTATAGATATATATATATATATATATATATACTATATATATATATATATCACATATATATATGTGTGTGTGTGTCTTTGTAGAATCTACTAATTTTTTTTCCCCCAGGTACATACGTATGTATGTGTAAGAGGGCATTGTGGCTATTACACACACACACACACACACACCACATACACATACACATATATATATAAATGTATAAATATAACGTTTATATGATATACATGTGTAACTTGCCCGTATTGATAGCCAAGTCCCTATCACCTCTGTATCAGATTCCAAAGGCTTAGGCTCTAAACCTGGCCTAGGTAGTTGCACTTGCATAATTGTCTTCTTGTGGAATAATTGGAATTATTCCCTGGATAATGTGAACCCGAAATTATGGAATATTTGTGTTGTCACACACGGTTACGAGATTTCGGTTTTATGGGGTTACTTATGGTCTGTAAGGTAAATACTGCTTTTATCTAAATAAATATATCCTAATTCTGTAGATGAATTCTGTATGTGAATGGATTGTCTTGCGAATACTAACGTTGGCTGGTCACAAAAATAGTTATAATTAGGTTAATGGATTAAACTCGGACGGTCGGAATAATGTCAGTTGACTGTTTGTGAATCTTTTTGTGGTGACTTCTTCCTTGTAGTTAATTTTAATTTTCTGAAAAGAAAACTTTTGTTCTGGGTTTGTCTGTCCGTCCGCATTTAATTTCTGTCCGCCCTCA
>NC_087210.1:87213787-87244462 GCF_015104395.2 Macrobrachium nipponense | reverse complement strand
AGCGTTGGCATTCCGCTATAGAATGCACTTCTCGCTGGCCTTGAGAGGCGCTCACTTAAGATTTATATGAGGGCGGCAGAAAGTGCGTAAGTGTTGTACACATTAAAACACACACAGAGAGAGAGAGAGAGAGAGAGAGAGAGAGAGAGAGAGAGAGAGAGAGAGAGAGAATTAACATTACTAGTATCTCTTATTTTTTTCGTGACGATTAATTAAGTAAATATTTGACATACGCGACCTCACCGCCTGATGATGCCATTTGCACGTAAAGTATTTATTCCATGCACCTTCACGTCTCAAGTTTTTATGAGCAATGAAATATGGATGACTCTCTCTCTCTCTCTCTCTCTCTCTCTCTCTCTCTCTCTCTCTCTCTCTCTCTGTACCATAAAAATGAAGCAAGGCAGTGTCCGGGAGCGTCTTTTGTCATCTACAGGTATGGATTTATGCAGCGTGATTTCTACCAGCGACGTTCTTTAATCCAAGGGTTGGCCTTATCTGAATAAAAAAAAGGTCTTTTCATGTTGACCTCACGTGTGAAAAAGGTAAAAAGGTCATTGGAGTACAGGGGATGAGTGGTCCTTTTTCATGAACTAAAGGTCATTCTTTATAATACGTTTTCAGTCAGTCTTATTTGAAGGTAATATCCCCATTTAGACTTACCATTCTCTCTCTCTCTCTCTCTCTCTCTCTCTCTCTCTCTCTCTCTCTCTCTCTCTCTCTCTCTCTCTCTCTCAGCAGCACTTAAGTCAAATTACCAACACGCCGAGGTCCATCTCCGTGAGCTACAGAAAAGAAGATTGGAAAGTGAAAGGAAATTAATATTAATTGTCTTTTAAATGCCAATTTTACCTTCAGAGGGAAGTGTTAACATCATGTTGACCTGTTCGGTTGTCATTTGGGTCTCATGAATATGACAAGTTGAAAAGAAAGTAATTTTGTGTGTGTGTGGTGGTGCGCTGTACCTCAGGATCCGTCTTACACAGAGCAGAGTACTTCGCTGAGCCACCTAATTATTTAGTTGGCTTTGTTTATATTTCAGTTTATGCATGTACGAAAATTCGACTTCAGATGAAGTGGAAGAAGTTCCCGAGTGCAGATGTCGCTTGATGAGAGGTGACACATGCCACAGTGTGAATGTTATGAATTTAATTCATAGTTATCTGAAGTCGAGACAGTGATGTCTGATCATTGTAATAAATGATAACTGGAAGAGTGTTGGATTTATTTCTTTATTTATTTTTGTACCATCCTATGGGGAGTTAGTGCTGTCAGTGTACCTCATTTCGTGAAGTTTGCATCACTAAAGATTTTAGTTCCATCTCTTCGCCCCCCGACTCCACCTATTTTTTCGCCTTTGACTTGACCTTCCTCCCCACTTCTTCCAACCTCTCTCTCTCTCTCTCTCTCTCTCTCTCTCTCTCTCTCTCTCTCTCTCTCTCTCTCTCCTCACTGCAAGGCACTGAATTCCTGAAAGTGCCACAGCGAAAGTTTCATAAATCAAACGAAATCCTATTGTGTGACAACAAGCCCAAGAAAGACATTCCAAATCCCAGAAATTCGTCGCTCTCTCTCTCTCTCGCTGTACCAGAGGAATATGGCAGTTCTGCAGATTAATGGCCGGGGTCAGTTAGGGTTCGGCCACGCCGATCTGGTAGGAATTCTCCCAGCGCGGCCGAGAAAGAGCTGTCTAGAAGCACCCAAGGTGGGTCTTTGGACCTTGGAAGCACCTATAAAGTGCCTCGCCTAGAGAGGCCATCCGCTCAGCTAGTGAGCCCCGGGTTCGTGGTTTGTGTCAGGAGAGTGAAGATAGAAAAGCCACGGCTGATACATCCTAATATTTTCCCCCCCTTTTTTTCCGGTCGTGGATCCATGGCCCTGTCTTTGTAGAGCTACATTTCGTGTGAACGTAAGGTCCCTAAAAACAGCGCCTCAGTGGCATGATTGGTATGGTCTTGGCCTGCCACCTCGGTGGCCGCGAGTTCGATTCTCGAGCATTCCATTGAGGGGTTAGGGATGTGTATTTCTGTTGATAGAAGTTCACTCTCGACGTGGTTTGGAAGTCACTTAAAGCCTTTGGTCTCGTTGCTGAATACCCACTGGTTCCATGCAACGGAAAAACAACATACAAACAAATAAGCAAAAAACAAACAAACAAGGTCCCTAAGACCGAGGGTTTGTTAGTTACGGAAAATACAGATTATATTTTACGGAGGATTACCGACAGGGGATAGTCAGATACCGACTTACAGACTGCTTTTACGGTACAGTTGCATGCACGACGGTATTGTATTTCATCAGGTGTTCCTTAATTGTTTCCTGCTGTTGTGCTTCAATTTATATTCTAAATTTTCATTCCAGGAGAAATTTCCTCAAAATGCTCGAGTGTCCTTATGGAGGAAACTGCACTGGAATTGAAATGGATCAAGTCAGGTTTAATCGCTGGAAACTGCTCATGATTTGAAAATTGAAATCATTCTCTCTCTCTCTCTCTCTCTCTCTCTCTCTCTCTCTCTCTCTCAGGGTATGCAATTATGTAATTTTTTATACATAAGTCTTGTCACCATGCGTTTATAAAACTTTCTGTGAACACGTGTGTATTGTGTTATTATACAGTTAAAACACGTCAACCGCTCTCTTCACATGTCAGCATTTAAAAATTCCATTTTCCTTTCTTTCTTCAAGAAAAATTGCAATCTTTTCAGTTTCTCCAAGTTGCATAAGACTAAGTGCGCCGAGACACAAAATCTTGCTCGGATATATCCAGTTCCCGTCGCTCCTTCTTAAAAATGAACCAGAACAGGTAATGGACCTGTCATACGTGACGCGGGATAAGTTCTCTTCGCGTCTTCTTGCAACGTCTCTTGGAGTACACTTGCATGTTGGGCCGAATGGTTAATCTGCTTAAGGGTTCTTTTTATTTCTTTATTTTCTGCCAACATGTCAACTGGGGAATTTTTCCTTTTAATTGTAAGGCTTTGTGAAATGGAAAGCTTTATTGCAGTGTGATATATATTATATATATATATATATATATATATATATATTATTATTATATTATATTATATTATATTATATTATTTTACACACACACACACACACAAGATATATATGGTGCGCGTCCGTTACAGTTGACGTTACCGGACCTTTGACTTTACGGACCGTAATTCTGCCTGAAGCCCTTCCCCCACCGCTCTCTCTCTCTCTCTCTCTCTCTCTCTCTCTCTCTCTCTCTCTCTCTATATATATTAATATATAGATATATATACTTATATATATAATATATAACATATCTATAGTCTGTTACAGACTTTACTTACATATTTGTATTCGTCAGTCCCCTCTGGCTCTCTGACACGCCACGTAGCTATACACACATCAACGGCAAACACTCTCAAAGTCCCCCATCTACATAAATCTGCCGAAATTCCCATCCCTTTCCGTTCCTCTGTCCTTATGAGGGGAAACCTGGAGAACGGGAGGGAGGGGAGTAGTAGGTACGGGAGGGGAGAAGAGGGGGGAAATTGGTGATGTTGGAGACACACTCCTCGAGTTGAATGAATGAGAAATCAATAGTGGGTCGTGGATTACCTTTCAGCTACTACTGTAGACCTTGGATTCAGGGGACCCTCTACACGAACGGATTGATGTTGCTCAGTTTTTTTTGTTTTATTTGCTGTAAAAGGGGGGTAGGAGCTTTTATTTGGAATTTTTGAGTGTGAGGGATTTTGGCAGAGGAATGGAACTTAGTCTCTTTGGTGTTCGTTTTTTTTTTTTTTTCCTTTTGTGTGTGTGCGCGCGCTTAATTTTAGGGTTTCTCGTATGTAAATTGTACGTTGTCGGTATTCTAGTATGTGACTACAGTTATTGACTTTTTGATAATAGTACAAGTGTTCTTACAAGCACAAATTATTATTATGCTTGTTGTTATGTTTTTGAAGGACTCATTACTACATTAAATGTTCTAAAAATGTAGTTTTATCATTTAATATCTTGCTCCGGCTCATCTTCTTTCTTTAGACTGGTCAAGTGCTCAGCGAAACTGTATCTGGCCGAGGTCAGGAACGGGAACCACGGTCTTGATAAAATCTATTTGTGGAATCCGAAGTTTCCTTGCGGCCACTCCTCAAGATAGTCTTTTTTTTTTTTTTTTGTTTTTTTTTTTTTTTTTTTTTTTTTTTTTTTTTTTTTTTCCTGTCCCGTCCTCTGCCATCTTAGTGGAGTTCCTCGGTTGATTCAGATCTTTAGACTAGAATTTTCAGGGGAGGAGTCTTGGATTAGGATCTTAGATCAAATTAAACAGAAGGATATTTACATTCGCTGAGAACACTGACTGAGATTGAATTACCTTACTGATCTTGGCACCCAGAGAGAAAACGCACCTCTAAGTCCCAAAGACTGTTACGCTGTAATCAAGAAACATGCTGACAGGAGGATCAATTATGTATTTACAAAATGCCTAGGGTAGACCAGTCATAAAAAAAAGTTATATTGCAGTTAATTCTTTGAGTGGCTAAGCAGTTTTAAGGAGAATATTTTATGTGGCCTATCATTTTTATCTCCATTTGCCTCTCAGTTCGACAGTTACTCGGTCGTTTAGGCTGTCTGTCACTGCATTGTTGCCTCTGTTCTTCCTAAACGATCGAAGGGATTCTAGCCAGACTAGATGCGGAGGCTGACTAACATGTACTATTTTTCTTGAAGGGAGATGTCCATCTGTCTGTTTCTCAGTATATCTATCTCATTTTACCTTGTCATCGCAACTCCTACGTAGTTGAACGGATCTAATTCAGACGTGGCAAAAGGGGAAAACATAATACATAGCTGTGCGTGAAAGGAAATTATACGTACTTCAGTCTTTAAGTCTGTATTTATGTCACGTTCACCTTGTCATTTCATCTCTTGCATGATGGAAGGGATCTTAGTGGAACTTGAAATGAATAATAATCATATTTCAGAATTTCATACATTTCTTTTCATAACTTCAACCTATCCCATAACTTTTATCACAGAAGGGATAGAGACATAAATACGACATACATTCCACACTAATGACACCCCGTCAGTTGATACCCAGCTAAATGAATCTTTGACTCTGACCTTGACCCACTTATTAGAAAATGTTGCCGTCTGTCTGGGCCATTTGTTTTTCGCAATCAATCCAAATATAGTTTTGTTTAAATAAGTAGTTGACAATCATTTGTGCTCAACCCCTTAAAAAAGGAAATACCCATTCACTTCAGATACGATAGTTTATTCTGGAAATATTTGTTTGTTTTGTGAGGTATATATATAAAGATATTTAATTAAAGAAAATGGTTGTGCTTGGCAGAGTCATAACTGTGACTTGCAACTGCAGGAAATTGAATACTTTAATATACATTTTCTTTGTATTTTTATTAAGGTTAAAGAATTGGGCCAAGGTAGCAGTAACTCTCTCTCTCTCTCTCTCTCTCTCTCTCGTGATTTTTGGTCGGGTGACATTGTTTGGCAACAGCAACATTCTCCTGCAACTTTAATTTCTTCCTAATTGCTCAGCTTCTCTTTAAGAAGTTGGGGAAGGTTAAGGTGTTTTGCTGATTATTTTTTTTTAAGTAAAACATTTAAAAGCAGCGTGTCTCTTCAAAAGCTCAGCTGTCATATTGTCATTCTTTTGTATAAATGTGTTATAATGATTTGGGTGTTTTGTCAGTCAGTTGATCTTGTTAGAAGATATTAAATATAATGACACAGTGTGGAGAGAGAGAGAGAGAGAGAGAGAGAGAGAGAGAGAGAGAGAGAGATTTGTTCTAATCAGAGGAATGCTGATTCATCTGCTGGTAACGCGTATCGTAGTGCATGATGGGAATTTGCTCGCAGTCCATTTTGAGGGAAAGAAATTGTAAACTGCCTAACCAAAACTTTTGTCGGGTAATGATCTCTCGTCTATTTTTATATGAAAGTCTTTATGTTAGTGAAATTGAATAGGTTTTTATTTTTCTAGACCGTGATGAATGGATGAGCTTAGTCGCCTTCATGACGACTGATTTGCGATTTGGTGAAGAGAGAAGAAATTCAGTTTGGCACTTCTGTGATATATCAGTTCAGCTAGTTGTTATTTTGATATACTTGTAATCTCGTGCAAAGTGAATGTTGATCAGCTTGGCAACGTAAGCTTAGCTTCAGACTATAGTAGATTCACATCAGCCGTACATTCGATGTCTAGGCCAGTCCCTTACGACGCTCCTGATTGGCTGTTGATAAGCCAGTGACAGGGCTGGAAACTCTCAATCTCTCTCGAGAGTTCATATAGGCAGGATGTATGTTCCACCTTTCCAGAGGGATACTTTTGAAAGACGTATCCCTCAGGAGAAGTGGAACACACATCCTGCCTATATAAACTCTTGAGAGAGACTGAGAGTTTCCAGCCCCGTGATTGGCTTATTAACAGCCAATCAGGAACGTCGCAAGGGACTGGCCTAGACATCAGATGCACCGGTGATGTGAATCTACTATGGTAAATCCACAAAGGATGACGTGAAGCAACTGTGTCGTTAGTTTTCATTGATAAGAAATCAAATAAGTGAAAAACATTGGTCGAATGAATGATCGTGTTTCGAATATTTTATTGTCATTTTCATTCATGGCATTTTCCGGTAACATTTTAATTGTTTTATAATCTTGAACATACGATAAGCTCCACCCACGATTGAAGAACATGAGATATCTTTGGTCAAGTGTTTCAAATTCTTATAAGAAAGCTTTATTATTATTATTATTATTATTGAAGTCTAAAAACAACAACAAAACTAGGGGAATTGAAACTTTGATCGTGTTATTATCGCGAAAAACGAGAAGCTTTCCCTTTAACCCCCACATCAGTTCCGTGGCGTTTATCCCTCTCCGACACGCGAGCGAGCAAGTATGCATGCATATTTACTATACTCGTACATTTCATGTTTTCCAGAGCCTGGGGGCAAAACTGGTAGCATTTTAAAGAGCCCGTGCTGAAGGTGCCGAAATGTGTGTGTTATGAGGAAGGTACATTATCGTAAGAAGGCTTTTATATATATATATATGAGAGAGAGAAGCAGGTCTCGAAAGTAGGTCCTTTTGCAGAGACACGGAACTCAGGTGAGATGTGGAACTGCGCCTTAGATGGAAAGAGGCGAAGTAAGTGTTGAGTGATATTACCTTTGCGAGGAAGAAGAAGGGTTGAGGAATCCTTTCTTTTTTCTTTCTTTCTTTCTTTCTCTCTTTCCTTTGAACTGCAATTTATTTATTTATTTTTATTTTTGTATGTCGGAGGTTTTCTCTCAAGTTAGGGTCATATCAGTTGGGCCGATTGTAAATATCGAGTGTCTTTTCCAAATGGTTTTCATATGATACCTAATTTTTGTTGTTGTCAGAATCTTGCGTAGCCTATTTAAGAGTATTTGTTTGATTTTATGTAAAGGAACTAAAAAGATTCACATTAGAATGTACTGTTCACTAACTAGAATGGACCTCATTGTCATCAATGGTCTTCATGATCATCAAATTGATTTCTTCTTGAGGTAATTAAAACTGATTTATTGCAGGTAATTGTGAGGGGGTTTGCGTGTCATTAGGTTTGGTCTTGTTTAATGTCGCCAAGACAGCTGTACAAGATCACCAATGGGAACTTTTGAAAGGCCTAAATACATTGGCTAGATATAAACATCTCAAAAATTTAAGTATGTTGATGAATTCTGGAGCTAATTTATATAATAATGTAATAGTAATAATCCATAAAAAAAGTTCCAGAAGTTTCTTGTGGAGGGAGTGAAGCAGTTGATGGACAGACTGCAAGTTCTTGGTCACTTAAATAAAGTCTAGTTTCTAAGGATGAAGTTTAAAAAGGAATAGCCGATTAAATATTAAAGGAAAAAAAAAAAAAAGTCAAGTTTCGCACATCCAAAAACTGGAGATTTTATTGTTTCCTCTACTGCATGCACGTACCTGAAAGTGTACGTATGTAAAGTAAGATCTGTTAGGATGGGCATTCCTATCTGGAACACAACCTCCCTGGTGTAAGTCGTCTCGAGGAATGATGGGATTATGCTGCTCATCCTTGGCAGAGCGATTGAGGATAAAATGCACAGCAAGTCGTCTTAGACATTGGTTGGGCGATCAAAGTTAATTCGTCTTAGGCGTTTGTAAGAATTCCCTCTCGGCTTATGTAGCACTTTGAGGGCCTCTTTCTTGCTGGAGAAACGAAAGGAACCCCGTGCTTGGCATCGCTTGAAACCTGATTCCAATTTCTTTGTGGACCTCCGGCCTTTGGCGATGGTTTTTTTTGTTACTGTTTCTTATGATAGGTGTTGGTCTTTTGTGATATTTGCTGTTTTATGTGGGGAACTTTAGATAATTAATTAACGGAAGACGGCCGCAATAATATTTGCCTCAAAAAGAGACTATGGCCCTTAGTTCTGTACCCTCTTACTGCACTATTGTCTACTGGCCTGCTTCCTCCCAAAACTATATGAATCCAATACGAAAGAGAGATATCGATCGAAACGGTGATCATTAGTGTCAGGTACAGATAAGCCAAATGGTTAAGATTTTGTTCATAAATTATACGCGAATTTTCACTGTTTCATAGTAATATCTCATGATATTGGCAGACGATCAAGCTAATTTATGTGGTGCGTTGCATCATAAGTTATTAGAAAAAAAAAACAATGTTTTTAACTAGCAACCGCTGAACTTTTGATTATATTTTTACAATTCCATTTGGAGAATTTATCTGCAGAAAGTCTTTTTCGAAGTCAATAACTCTTCCCTTCCTTTACTATATCCCTGAAATTAGGTCAACTTCTGTTCACATAGGTGTGATGTACCTCTTTAAGATTTGGACCTTCATTGGAGGGTACAGTTGCTGAAAAATCAATAAGAATTACGGAGAGAGAGAGAGAGAGAGAGAGAGAGAGAGAGAGAGAGAGAGAGAGAGAGAGAGAGGGGACTGTGTACGTATGTGTGTGTAAGAGGAGAAAGAAAGAGGAGGGGACGGGGGGAGAATAATTTTACCAGTGGAGATGAGCTAAGGTACAGGATATTGCTTGTGAAGGTCCTTTGTATCAGTTTCAAATGTGGAATCTACCTTATAGCATCTTCTATTCATCATTATTATTATTATTATTGCTTGCGTGTGGAAGCGGGGCGGGGACAAGGGTTACCAGAAAGAAGTGCTTCATATACTATCTATTTATATATAAATATATCTATATATTATATAATATATATGTATATTGTGGTTGGTGATATATATATATATATATATATATATATATATATATATATATATATATATATATATATCTCTGTGTGTGTGATTGTAATAGCCGCAATGCTCTCTTAACTTTTTATATATATTATTATATATATATATATATATATATATATATATATATATATAAATGTGTTTGTGTGTGTGTGTGTGTGTGTGTGTGATAAATGTGTGTGTCAGTGTATGTACTGCAAATTTTTTCCAGTTTCCAAAAGACATTTTAAATGGTTAAAATGAGGCCCGAAACCCCTTAGAGAACTGTTGAAGTATGATTATTTAATTTCTAAAAGAAAACATCTATGGAGTAAGTCATTTTCATAGTAAATTTGAACTAACGTTTAAAAATCTTTGGTAATAATAGTAACTCTTCTCTCCGTCTACTGAAGATAAGTAACATCGCTTAAGATTCAGCCGAGGCCATCTTGATTTCGGTGGGCTGCGTTCAACGACGCCCCTTTTGCGAACGGATTAGCGTTGTGCAAGAACGCATTTGTGTAAATCAGTGCTACTTATTCATTTAACCTCCGTGATTATGGCCTATGAAATTTCGCCCTCTTCATGGAGGGACCAATGGTGCACATTATATGAACTCTCAGGTGTCGTAGTAACAAAAAAACTTGGTGAATATTATGTTACTTATTTTTCTTTTTTCTTTTTTTTTTTTAGTCTTTTGTGATACTAATTAAGGGAGACGATCTCGCATGCTAGTAGACTCGCGTTCGAGCCCTGAACCGTGCGGAGGAAGGAACGGCATAGGCGTTATTTTCTTATTTCCTTATCAATACAGTATTTCCTTTGTTGATCCAAGCTGTGAATTATATACATTAATATGTACATGATTGTTATCGTCTCTTGCGTGTGTGTGTGTGTGTATGTGTGTGTGTGTGAGAGAGAGAGAGACAGAGACAGAGACCACTTACGCTATTATTAATGTTTTGTTTGGCTTTTGTATACGAAGTGAGGTCTGGTCTGTACCTACCCCTGAAACGGTTTCCTGTCTCATTTGGTTTTATTTGAAATGATTCATTTTCATAATACATTTTGTCCGTTTATTTATTAACTTGTTGATATATTTATTCTTTTGTAATAACTGATCTTTTCTTACAGTATTTCATATTGCCTTCTGTTACTTCTTTCAAATGAACGCCATATTCTTTGGAAGCGGAATTTCCATAAATGACCCCTTTGGACTTGTCCCATGTTAGTAGGATTCGTTTTTTGAGCTCTAATAATAATAATGAGATTGCTATACGTCTCTCTCTCTCTCTCTCTCTCTCTCTCTCTTTTCCTCAAATTCTTTTTTTTCTCTCTCTCTCTCTCTCTCTCGCCTCTCTCCATCCTCTCTCTCTCTCTCTCTCTCTCTCGGTATGGGAGCATGTCTCTTCTGGACCTTGTGGCCATCAGCCACTAATGTATAGACCCGCAGAACTTGAAATGTTCCAATGTAAGAGAAATGCTGTTGTTTTCTTATTGTTATGATAAAGGGGTGCTACTTGTGGGAGTTCACAGGGCTGCATTAGAGCTCTCTCTCTCTCTCTCTCTCTCTCTCTGAGTATAGTACACGATAAATTTCATCAGCCCTATTTGAAGATATTTTCCCTTGCTACACTTTCCTATCCATCTCACTCTCTCTCTCTCTCTCTCTCTCTCTCTCTCTCTCTCCTGTGAGTGTGTTTTCCATGTTCCCTGAACCTGAGACGCCAAAATCAATAAGAGATAGAGAAGCCGGTTCCCAGCACCATCCAGCCTACCTTGCTTAGTGCTCTTTCCACTCATTCATTCTTTGTTCATTCATCGATTGGATGAGCTTTCATTCATTCTTTGACCCTTGTTTTATATTACGTTTGTTGTTCGCGTGACGTTTGATCCCTAGATTCGTGTGTGCCTTGACTTTGGTGTCTAGTTTTCTTATCTTATTTCCCTCGGGTGGGCTCGCTTGATATGTAACTAGATTATTTCTCTTAAGATTTTTTCTTCTCTATTGTCGTAAATGTTCCCTAATATTTGCTCTTCTTATTTCTACTCTATTGTTGTCTTGACTGTTTTACCCAATTTTTTCCCTTTTAATTTGGTCCATAATTATGTCTGTTCTTTTCCTTGCCTTCATCTTATTGGAAACTTATATAATTTTATTTCCATCAATAGTATGATTTTTGTCATAGCCATAATTATCAAATATATTTACTCCCGGTCCACTTATTGGAACATATTTACTCCATACAGTATTGAACGTGTTTCTGGACTCTCTATTCGTTTTTCTCCTTATTTTCTGTTCTATAAGTTCTTAGAATAATTTTCTTTTGGATGAAAAATCCCGTCAGGTGTTAATTTCACTTGCAAGTGAAGTTTAAAGGTAATATAGTCTTTGCCTTATCTGTCTTGCCACACACACGTTGCCCTGTAAACCGTCATTGTAATGATAACCAGACGGGTTTATAGTGGACTGGACACAAAGGTTGCTCAGCTCCCGAAGATGTACCCCGACACTTAATTAAGGTCTTTTGGATAAGGTACATACAGGACACAGGTACAGGTGAAATAAATTGTTTTCTCGGGCATAGCTACAATTCTTGTACTCGATAATGATGCCGGGATTGTGGGTCGTTCATGATCTGGATCTGTTATGCATTTCATTGTATAGTTAATGCCTGATCATTGTACTGTATTGTCTGTCTTGGCAAACCTATTCATTCAGAGACTGATAATTATAAAGGAATGATCTCGGTAAAGGGTAATTGTAGTAAAATCTATGTGTATATCCCTCATCCTTATGAAATATTTTGTATTATTTGTTCGGTTAGTATTTATATTAAGGGTGACAAATTGAATTTTGAAGGGAACCAAAACCATTTGGAATGATGATAAATAGATTTTTATCTCTTTACTAATCAAGACATTGGGTGTTTTCGACATTTGACAAATAGTCATAAAGTAGAGTCCATTATCCTATTTCAAAATCGAATTAAAACAACTATACCCATTTTTGTGCTGAAGAAAAGTACTATTATTAATTAAGATTGTTGTAACATCTTCCTTTATGAGTGTTAAAGTAACTATTAAGGTTTTTATGTTTGTCACAGAAGTCCCAGTAAGCAGTAAGACTTAAGACTTTAGGAAGAGCTTGTTGAAGAAAAACGAGCACCGATAATAGCGCATACTTTTCCTTTTGCTTCAGGTGGAGAGCAGAATGACACCAGGGAGACAGCAGAAGGCCTAAGGGATTCTCCAGGATGCCTCCTACCAGGGGAGGCCGTGACATCCACTTCTGCCGACATGTTGCTACCGCCCATTGCCCTCAGGCGACCCTCTCTTTCACACTCTCTGTGTCCGAGGATGTAGGTGTGTGATTGCGTGCGACCTCGTGTGTCCCCATAGCATTTAAGTGTGCCCCCTCCTGCAGAAACTGAAGGGAAGCAGAAAAGACTGGTTCAGCCGAGGGAACCGACAACAAAGTTGCCTTCAGCCAACAGTGAAGAAGTTATTTATCAGACCTTTGGAAGATAAGTCAGAATCGCTCGTGGAGCCTAAAGGCAGAATTTGAAATTGTGCAGAAAAAAGAAAAAAAGGACCCACGTCAGAATTTCGCTACCACTCCTCGCTCTGTGTTGGAAGCCTGAAAAGTGACGCCCGGCAGTTGTTATCAGTTGCCGGAGAGAGAAACCAGACGAGTCAATCGAAACTTCGGAAAGGGTTGTGATCATTTGGAGAGGTGTGCGATCAGAAGGCAGTCAGTCGTTTTCCATACTGAGAATCTCCTGTGTTATTTTCGTTCGTTGTGAACTTCTCGTGTGTCGTGGCCTTTCCTCTTCCGAGCAGTCAGAACTTGCTTTGGGCCACGTGCATGGTGTACCCCCAGCAGCACGTGGCCAAGTGGCGTTGGGGGAAGTGATATAGTGTTATCGTAGCCGCTCTAGCTAGCTAGTCAGTGTTGTGTGTGTGTGTGTGTATGCGTGCGTGCATCCGTTTTATACATTCTAGCCGGAGATAGAAAGCGGCGAGAGAGAGAGAGAGAGAGGGGGAGAGAAAGAGAGTGAGTCCTTGTTTTTTGCCTTATCCGAAGTCTTAAGAGTCGACCAGTGGAGACAACTCGAACTACTTCGCCGCCTCCTGCTGCGTGCCTTGTCATGGCCAGGTGGCACTGAGCGCAGCCATGGGTATGGGTACGGGGCCCGGCGACGATCGCATCATCATCATCATCTTCCATCACACGTCGTAAGATCTGAGAATGAGTTCAGCCGTCCTCTGAGAGCCTGCCTGGGCTGCTGGCCTCCCCTTGTGTGGGCCTGAGAGGGCGTGGTGAGGGTTGGTATGGCTCGACGAGGTGGTGACGCGGCCAGGCAGGTGGTGGTGTCTGTAGTGGGCGTCTCTGGCGGGGAAAGAGAGAAGGGCGTCACTGGTCTTGGGAAATCCTGTCTCTGTAACCGATTCACCAGACAACAGGCGGATCAGTATTACATGGACCACATCTCCGTCCTCTCGCAGGTTAGTGTCCAAAACGCTGGGTTTCTTTCGTGCGACACCCACACCTGTGTTGGTGTGTGTGTGTGTGTGGTGTTGGTGTATGCATGTGTTCGTGTATATGATATTATGTGCTGATGTAATGTGTACTTGATGTTTGTATTTTTTTTGTCATTATGGGCCTTGTACTTACAGAAAAAAGAAGAGATAGCTATCTACTCTGTATTTTTTTGTATTGTATCTTTTTTTGGGACAAGTTTGTACTTATATTTTGTATATCTTGTCAATAAAAATAACTAATAACTAATACTATATAATTTCACTGGGAAGAAACTAATGGTTTCATCCATGTAGACACAACATATTAGTAGATACTTTTCAAGTATGTTTTCAATTGTAATAGTATGTAATGGAAATGTTTTCATTTGACAATTTTCTCTCTTCCATTTAACGTTGCATATTATTTCCGATATTCGTATCCTAAACCACATTCTCATAATTCAATATGACCTACGGTCTGCTCTATGAGCAAGAGCCTGTGCTGGCATAAGCCCAGCTTAATCTTCAACAACTTCTCCGACATAGTATTCGAGCTGCTTTCTTCAGAACGTACACATAAAAAGACGTCTTTTGTTGGTAAATATAGTTGGGGGGACTTTGTTCATAAATTAAAAAGATTTTTAAATATAGTTGGAGGAACTATTTTTATTACTTGGAGGGCCTTACCCCTGACCATATAGTAGTTATTTTAGGGGGCCACTATTTGGGAATTTTTCCTTGACAGGTTGAAAATATGTTGCGATAGTCCAGCCTCGTAGATTCTAAGAACTGGAACCAGTGGAACTAATTAGCTTTATGGTTCATCTTGCGTGCACCTTGTAATAACGCAATATATTCCAGTAAATGCATGTAAAGGATTTTATTTGAATTCCGTTGGTATGTGTAGGCGCGTTCTTCGCTGATAAAAAAAAAGTAAAGCAGTTCATGCCAGATGAGGGTAATATTTTATATTAATGCAGTTCTTGCCAGATGAGGATAATATTGTATATTAGTATTTATTTGGTGATGATGACGATGTCCTTATTTTAATGCGAATGAAATGCATGATTGTGATCTGTTTATGTATACATAATGAGCTCTCGGACATTGAGACAGCTACGGTGTAGTTTTAATTTTTCAGCTTTTAGAGAAATGTAAGATCCATCTCGGGGTATGTTTGTTGTAATAGGAGGTTCTATTAGCTTTTAGACAAACACAGATGTAAGGCCTATGCTTACTCGTCTGTTGTAGTAGGACGTTCTTTTAGCTTTTAGAGAAATATAAGGTCTTTGCTTACACGTCTGTTGTAGTAGGACGTTCTTTTAGCTTTTAGGGAAATGTAAGGTCTTTGCTAACATGTCTAGTGTAGTGGGACGTTCTTTTAGCTTTTAGAGAAATCTAAGGACGTTCTTTTAGCTTTTAGAGAAATCTAAGGACGTTCTTTTAGCTTTTAGAGAAATGTAAGGTCATTGCTTACACTTCTGTTGTAGTAGGACGTTCTTTTAGCTTTTAGAAAAGTGTTATAGTAGGACGTTCTTTTAGCTATTAGAGAAATGTAAGGACGTTCTTTTAGCTTTTAGAGAAATTAAGGTTTGTGCTTACACGTCTGTGTAGTAGGACGTTCTTTTAGCTTTTAGAAAAATGTAAGGACGTTCTTTTAGCTTTTAGAGAAATGTAAGGTCATTGCTTACACGTCTGTTGTAGTAGACGTTCTTTAAGCTTTTAGAAAATGTAAGGACGTTCTTTTAGCTTTTAGAGAAATCTATAGTACTTTGCTAACAAGTCTATTGTAGTGGGATGTTCTTTTAGCTTTTAGAGAAATGTAAGGTCTTTGCTTATTACGTCTGTTGTTGTAGGACGTTCTTTTACCTTTTAAGAAATGTAAGGTCTTTGCTTTCACGTTTGTTGTTGTAGGACGTTCTTTTAGCTTTTAAGAAATGCAAGGTCTTTGCTTACACGTCTGTTGTTGTAGGACGTTCTTTTAGCTTTTAGAGAAATGTAGTCTTTGCAAACATGTCTAATGTAGTAGGACGTTCTTTTAGCTTTTAGGGAAATTGTATCTGTGTGTGTAACAACGAAGACGGTAGACCCAGTGTAGCAGTAGAGGTTACATTGATAACCGATGAGTCTCGACATGGCAGCGAAGGACCGCTATGTAAGATACACGGAGTCCAACTTCTACTAAAAGGCTTTCTCTGTCAAGAGATTCAATTGCGTCCCTGACTTAGCAACACCAAACGTCTGTCTGTCTGACGGTGATGATTGTTTGGGTGGGCCACACAATCCAATCATGTGGAGGGTGATCGATTAGAGCATTAATAATGTAGTGGTTGGAATTTTGTTTCATTTTTATCTTCATTTTTGCTGTTGTATTGTGTTTGGAAGGGCTTGATTGGGTTTTGCGCGCGCGTATGCGTGTCTGTGTGAGTTTGTGTTGTTAACAAATATTTGTGTTGTTAACAATATTTTTGTTTTTACATTATTTATTGTGTGACCTTTTTTAAAGGCTTTATTTTACATGTATCAACTGAGTTTTGTTGCGGTCTACTTTATAATATAAATATTACTAGAATTTTCTCTCTCTCTCTCTCTCTCTCTCTCTCTCTCTCTCTCTCTCTCTCTCTCTCTCTCTCTCTCTCTCTCTCGCCGTGTCTTCGTGATCTTTGTGTCGTGCCCCGGCCAAGTTTCTCTTCATTTAGTTGTCTGACGTCTCCCTGAGGGCTGGGTAACCCTGCCCCTACATCTTCAAGGGTATTACACTTGATGCTGAAGGGCCGTCCTACATTGGCCTTGAATACAGGTTGAGCCAACGACACTGCTGCCTTTTCTGTATGAATTTTGGTCCCGTTGTCTTTTTGTGACTTGGAAGTCCATTTTTTGTTGTACGTGAAGTTTGATTCTGTTGCTTATGTGTAAAGCTAGTTATTTATTTTTTTTTGTCAGTTCCTGTAGTCTTTTTGTGACGTTAAATATTTGGTGACTTTGAAGTTTATTTAGTCTGTTATTATTGAGGTTTAATTCTGTTGTCCCTTGTGGGCAGTTTTCGTTCTCAGATCCTGGATATGAAAACTAGTATTTGGTTGCGAAGTTACGATGATGTCTCCCTTGAAGTTCATAAGTGTTTCCTTTGTTTGAAGTTGGAAAGACACTGCCAATGGTCGATTGGTTTCGGGGCGTTGCGTGTTTAGTCTACTCCATGTTTTTTTAGCTGTGTAAGTTGAAGCTTGATATCTCATTGTTTCGTAGTTTCAAGATAATTGTGAGGAGATTTTCGTTACCTTAGGTAGATTGTATTTATTGCTGATTTTTGTGACATTGGTAAAGCTCATGGCACCCTTTAGGTGTACCTCATTAATGGTTGAAAGTACCCGTCCAGAAATTGGTCGTTCAGTTTTGTATTCGGTCTTTATTCGTTTTATGTATTTCTATATACTTTTATATTTTTTAAATTTTATGGATACAGTCAGAACTCCGGAATTGTGGCAGGTTATGAGAAGTAGATCGAGGTCATTATTTTCCTCCACTTTTTCTTTTTTTATTTCCTTTTTTCGTCTGGTACTTTTGAAAGCTTTGGTCGCGAGGGCCCTTGATTATAACTTTTGGCTTTCTTCATTCTGGATGACACTCAGAATGGTGAAGAAAGGAAAGTTGGCTGGCCACTTACAAAGTTGAACACACGAGAAAGCGAACGAAACCAAGGCCAGAACATTGCTACGTGAGGTAGCAATTATTCTAGAGGACATTGTGCTTATGCTTATGTTGTAGATCATTCAATTCCTTGAAGTGGATACTGACTTTGTTTGCTAACAATTTGGTGAAGATGTGAAGGTTCGAGTCAGTATTTTCGGTTGACTTTTTGATGAAGGACGCACATTGTACTTTTGGAGCTAGGTCCACTCTTCCTTATCTTTTTCAAGAGTTCTTTTTGCCTAACACATTTCAGCCTCTCAAACTGCAACTGAACATATTTACAAAGCAACACCCTGACCATTTATCACGTGATTGAATGTCGTCTGGTATTTTATTCCCTAAAATATGATATTTCGTTGTCATAGTCTCTCGAATTAACATTTTATTCCCGAAATTAAGATGTTTCATTTGGCGTTCTCTCAGAAATTTAATGAATAGAAGTTTGGGTTGCAGATTCTTGTCAGCCATGCGAGTGTGTAGATTGGACTCGCTAGACTGGTTAGATAATTATTTATACTAACCAATCTGACCGAGTTGCTAACCGTGGAAGGTGTTTTTTTGTGTGTTCCACCAGTGTATTGTTATAAGCTGCGCAACATCCTTTGAGCACAGAAGAATTTGGGTCTGAATCAGCCTTTGAAATGATTTTTGTGACACTTCCTTTCATGTGTGCTTTTGGATGCCCCAAATGAAGCCTTTTTACCGTGTTCATTTTTTCCTTCGGTGAATTGAATAATTAATTCTGTATAATTAGTGCAACTGTCAGACCTGGACTGTCATTGTGAGTATACGTTATTTGTTTTACTTTCTGGGTTTAGTGGAAGTAAAACCGGCATTGGCAAACCTCTTGATTCAGGTAGTGGGGCCTCTCTCGACATTGGAATACATTCGGCATCGTACGTTTTTCTCCATCAAGTAAATGTTTAACGCAAAATATTTGAAATCACGGAAGCATCCGTCATTTGCATTTGTACGTGAAACCTTGGTTGTTCATTAGATGTAAAGTACACTATAGAAAAGTTAGAATGACATTTTCCATAAAATATTTTTTTAAAATTGTAAGACTAGATAAGCGTTAAGATTAATTTGTAATTGTTTGTCTTCAAAAGGATTAAAAACGTGCAAAGACTGACGATTTCTGTATTGTAAATAAACTACTGCCTTAAATTTACAGTATTCAAGAAGCGGAAATTTTAACTTTAACACCACCGTCCATGTGAAATTAGAATTATCTCTTGTATTCGGCGATTCGAGATGGGAATGCTGAGCTGGATGTGTGGTGTCACAAAAGGAGACAAGATCCGGAATGAATTGATCAGGGGGACAGTCAAAGTATTAGAGGGTAAAAAAAAAGAAAGAAAAAAAAAACAACTCAGGAAAGAAGACTCAAATGGTTTGGTCATGTCATGAGGAGAGAAGATGAACACGTATGTAAGAGGGTTATGAACATGGAGGTGGAGGGCAGAAGAGGGAGGGGAAGGTCATAGTTCAGGTGGAAAGATACATTATTGAATGACATGAAGGAAAAGGGTCTAAGAGAACAAGATGTACAGGACAGAGGAAGATGGAGAAGGCTGACTAGAAACAGCGACCCTATATAGAAATGGTAAAAGCTGAAGGTAAAGAAGAAGATTCGGTGATTCGATTAGTCTAATTTGTCTGCATCTTTCCCCACGTGTATGAGGACTCTCGATGTATTCTGTGATTCGGTTAACGTCGGCCGGAATAAGCCAGGAAGAGTACCGTCACATATGCAGAAGTAGTTTTTATTTTTTCCCCTTCAGTCATTAGGGAGGATGAGAGGGCACAGAGCCCAGGGACACAAACTCGACGCACGGTACCTCAGGTTGTTTAATGAGTCAGAGAACAGTAGATAATTGGTAATACACGTCAGTAAAATGGGCCTTAATGAAGGTGACTTATCTCATTTTGCATTTCGAAATTACTTGAAGCTTTACAATGGCTGAAGGGCCTTTTGATGTAGGTTGGTCATAGATGCTCACTTTATACATTTAGTTTGTATTTACTTTGAAAGATAAATTTTATTTTATTTGAAGGATAAATTTTATTTTTATGACTTCAATTTTTCATCGTTTCCAGGGCAGATAGTTTCCACCACATCCACCTGACTATGTGTCTTTCCATATTCCCCGTTTATCTTTTAACTGGAGGTAATAAGTGTAGATTTTTCCCTTTAATTTGAAAATGATCTGCGTAGTCTTGACTGTATTACAGTCTAAAGCAGTGGTTCAGGTCTTATAAGTAAGAGGTAAAAGGCGAATATCATTAGAAAATAAGAGCTATACTTTTAGTACCGATGGTTTTCACGTTTATTTACAGTTTAGAATAATGTTATAACTTTGTCGCTGTCATCACATTTTCGACAGGTAACGTCAATAATATACTGCGTGTTACGAATAGGTTGCATCTACTGAATAATAATAATAATAATAATAATAATAATAATAATAATAATAGTAATAATAACCACCAAGAAATTCCTGAAGCCGAACCAAGTAAGAGACTCTGGGAAAACATATGGAGCAATCCGGTATCACACAACAAACATGCAACATGGCTCCAGGAAGTCAAGGAAGAAGAAACAGGGAGAATAAATCAAAGATTCACAGAGATCACGACAGACACAGTCAGACACCAATTAAAGAAAATGCCAAACTGTAAAGCCCCAGGTCCCGATGAAGTCCATGGATACTGGCTCAAAAACTTCAAGGCCCTACACCCACGAATAGCAGAACAACTCCAGCATTGTATCTCAAATCACCATGCACCCAAATGGATGACCACAGGAAGAACATCCTTAGTACAAAAAGACAAGAGTAAGGGAAATATATCCAGTAACTACAGGCCTATCACCTGCCTACCAATAATGTGGAAGTTACTAACAGGTATCATCAGTGAAAGGCTATACAACTACCTAGAGGAGACAAACACCATCCCCCACCAACAGAAAGGCTGCAGAAGGAAGTGTAGGGGCACAAAAGACCAGCTCCTGATAGACAAAATGGTAATGAAGAACAGTAGGAGAAGGAAAACCAACCTAAGCATGGCATGGATAGACTTTAAGAAAGCCTTCGACATGATACACACACGTGGCTAATAGAATGCCTGAAAATATATGGGGCAGAGGAAAACACCATCAGCTTCCTCAAAAATACAGTGCGCAACTGGAATACAATACTTAAGAAGCTCTGGAATAAGACTAGCAGAGGTTAATATCAGGAGAGGGATCTTCCAGGGCGACTCACTGTCCCCACTACTTTTCGTAGTAGCCATGATTCCCATGACAAAAGTACTACAGAAGATGGATGCCGGGTACCAACTCAAGAAAGGCAACAGAATCAACCATCTGATGTTCATGGACAACATCAAGCTGTATGGTAAGAGCATCAAGGAAATAGATACCCTAATCGAGACTGTAAGGATTGTATCTGGAGACATCAGGATGGAGTTTGGAATAGAAAAATGCGCCTTAGTCAACATACAAAAAGGCAAAGTAACAAGGACTGCGAGATAAAGCTACCAGATGGTAGCAACATCAAACACATAGATGAGACAGGATACAAATACCTGGGAATAATGGAAGGAGGGGATATAAAACACCAAGAGATGAAGGACACGATCAGGAAAGAATATATGCAGAGACTCAAGGCGATACTCAAGTCAAAACTCAACGCCGGTAATATGATAAAAGCCATAAACACATGGGCAGTGCCAGTAATCAGATACAGCGCAGAATAGTGGAATGGACGAAGGCAGAACTCCGCAGCATAGACCAGAAAACCAGGAAGCATATGACTACACAAAGCACTACACCCAAGAGCAAATACGGACAGACTATACATAACACGAAAGGAAGGAGGGAGAGGACTACTAAGTATAGAGGACTGCGTCAACATCGAGAAACAGAGCACTAGGGCAATATCTGAAAACCAGTGAAGACGAGTGGCTAAAGAGTGCATGGGAAGAAGGACTAATAAAAGTAGATGAGACAGACTAAAGAACTAGCCAGCGATGACACATGGCAATGGCTACAGAGGGGAGAGCTAAAGAAGGAAACTGAAGGAATGATAACAGCGGCACAAGATCAGGCCCTAAGAACCAGATATGTTCAAAGAACGATAGACAGAAATAACATCTCTCCCATATGTAGGAAGTGCTATACAAAAAATGAAACCATAAACCACATAGCAAGCGAATGCCCGGCACTTGCACAGAACCCGTACAAAAAGAGGCATGATTCAGTGGCAAAAGCCCTCCACTGGAGCCTGTGCAAGAAACATCAGCTACCTTGCAGTAATAAGTGGTACGAGCACCAAGCTGAGGGAGTGATAGAAAACGATCAGGCAAAGATCCTCTGGGGACTATGGTATCAGAACGGATAAGGGTGATACGTGCAAATAGACCAGACGTGACGTTAATTGACAAAGTCGAGAAGAAAGTATCACTCATTGATGTCGCAATACCATGGGACACCAGAGTTGAAGAGAAAGAGAGGGAAACAATGGATAAGTATCAAGATCTGAAAATAGAAATAAGAAGGATATGGGATATGCCAGTGGAAATCGTACCCATAATCATAGGAGCACTAGGCACGATCCCAAGATCCCTGAAAAGGAATCTAGAAAAACTAGAGGCTGAAGTAGCTCCAGGACTCATGCAGAAGAGTGTGATCCTAGAAACGGCGCACATAGTAAGAAAAGTGATGGACTTCTAAGGAGGCAGGATGCAACCCGGAACCCCACACTATAAATACCACCCAGTCGAATTGGAGGACTGTGATAGAGCAAAAAAAAAAAAAAAAAAAAAAAAAAAAAAAAAAAATAATAATTAATAAAGGGAAAGAGCTGTTTCCGGAATTTGTAACTTTTTCTCATTCGTTGGACCAAAGGTAGTACATTGAAATTTTGTTATTAATGGCATTTGCTTTAAGAGTTTTTACACCTTTTCAACAGCTTGGTATTTTATGATAGTTTAAAAGGTCAAATGTGAAACTCAGCTTCACTGTAATTGATACAGCTTTTGTTAATGGATGTTTTCCAGACTGAGGAGTGTTATTTTTGGGAGAAGTCCGGGTTTTGACGTTTTGCCAATTAAACTACATTTTTCTTCTTCTTCTTCTTCTTCTTCTTCTTCTTCTTCTTCTTTTTTCTCATTGAAGTGAGCAATCTCCTGATTACTCGACAGATTACCCTCTGCTCTCAAGCAGTGGAGTTTCGCCTCTTGCTTCTTAATTGACTCCCTACATTTCTTAGGCTTCTTTTCATATCATATCTTCACGGCCATCACGTGTAAGTGTACGTCTGGTACACGCTGCTGAATCAGTGGTATTAATTGGCACGCACTGATTGGCGTCTAGGGGAGGAGTCTCTCTCTCTCTCTCTCTCTCTCTCTCTCTCTCTCTCTCTCTCTCTCTCTCTCTCTGTAACAGTCAGTCGATTGGACGTTACAAGGAAGGGTACGGTAGGCGCACACTTTGTTTCAAAATGTCCAGTATTTCTTGTGACCTGAAGAATGAATTTTGTACATGATTGATAGTCGGGTAATGGGTATCGGAGAGAGAGAGAGAGAGAGAGAGAGAGAGAGAGAGAGAGAGAGAGAGAGAGAGAGAGTTACCAGCTCACTGACAAAATTTGTAGCATTATTATCGTAAAGTATAAGGTCTTAACGAGGGAATCATTTATCAGGTTGATATTTGTCCGTTAATTGGCTCATAGGTCATGTTGGGTAGCTTGTTTGCTTTTGTCTATGCGCGCGCGTGTGTGTGTGTGTAGAGAGAGAGAGAGAGAGAGAGAGAGAGAGAGAGAGATTAAATATGTGTTATGCTTTTTGGTTTAGATAATTACCTTTATTGCTCCAGCACTGTGATATTCAATTGAAAAAATTAAACAGATGCTATAGTAGATTCACATCAAGCGTGCATTTGACGTCTAGGCCAGTCCCTTTCGACGCTCCTGATTGGTTGTTGATAAGCCAGTCACAGGGCTGGAAACTCTCAGATAATTATATGGAAGAGGTTAAAACGACTTAATGTACGATTATAGAACAAGTTCTATGTCCGAGTTCATGTTTTGACACCCTGGGAATTGTAGAAGTGGGGGACATCTTCGTCTCATCGTTACACTCTGGGAACTTGAAGGTTATTAATGTCATTCATAAAGATTCATGCATTAAAAATATGCATGTTGGTCTTAATTATCACTGAACCAAAATTCCTTATGCTGCTGAAGTCATATCCCTACATTTTCGAATGATTATATGTGCCAAAAGAAGTAGGTTATTCTCTCTCACATTGAAGGACCTGGGGCAACCCGAACGAGCTGTAAGGTCTCTCTCTCTCTCTCTCTCTCTCTCTCTCTCTCTCTCTCTCTCTCTCTCTCTCTCTCTCTCTCTCTCATTAACTTTGCCTTCTTGTGATCCGGTTGACAGGTATTTACGTGAGAGCATCGATACTGTATGTCACTGTTGCACATCTGTAATTTGCCTTGATAATGAATGCGACATTATTCCTGGAACAGGGAAATCAATAGATATTAATTAGTTTTTTTTTAACTGTTCGTCGAGTGTCGAAAGTTATCAGTGTTTATTAGCAATTTTTATGTTGTTATTATATATGTATGTTCATATATTGAAAGTATATATTTATATAGATAGATAGATAGATAGATAGATAGATAGATAGATAGAGAAAAAAAAATCTCAAAAATAATGCCAGCTCCTTTTTAATTGATTTAATCGATCAGACTTTTTTCCTAATTTATTTATTAATTTTTTTTTTTAAATAAACCCCGCGGCCAAGAAAGTCAAAAGTAAGGGAGCGTAATTGGCACAGCCAGTAAGGAAGTAGTCTGGCGGTTTGTCTCGGAGGAGATAGCGTTTTGTTGTCGGGCCAAGGTCGACATTGTGATCATGATTTCTGCTGCGAGTGGCTGATCATAATGGACTTGTCCGGTTTTCCGGATGGTGACTTTTTTTTTTTTTTTTTTACCTCGAGGCATTTTTAATGTTGAATATTTTGAAGTGTGTGTGTGTGTGTTTCTTAGGAGGTATGAATGTGGTCGTTAAAGCAGTTTTTTTATCTTTTTTTTTTTTCTATATCTTGGGAGACTGGCATTCGTTCTTTCAAATTATTCATATGTAGCCTATTCTGTATATATAAGACTTGTGTGGCTCGGTTGGCAGCGGTCTTGTTCAGTTGAAAGACCTGGATTCAACCTTAATATGAGTCAGAAAATTATTATGTATATGATATATAAATATATATTATATACTATATATATATATATATATATATATATATATATTATATATATACACACACACACACACACACACATATATATATATATATATATATATATATATATATATATATATATATGTGTGTGTGTGTGTGTGTGTGTGTGTGTGTGTGTGTATGTGTGTGATGATATTATCATTGTTAAATCGATGGAACTTTGTATTTACTTTTATTTTCAATCGGAAAGTGATACTGACATGAAACGAGAGTATACCAGTCCAAATCTGGAATAACATCATTATTCTCGTTGATTGATACATTTCATGAGGATTGCGAGCTGTGTGTGTGTGTATGTGTGTATATATATATATATATATATAAATATATATATATATATATATATATATATATATAATAACGCATCATAATAATATAACGAGTCTTCTGGTCACTCTACCAAATGAAATATTTCAAGTGGCACGGCACAGCCTAGCGGCGGCAGCAGAGTGCTTGAGAGAGAGAGAGAGCGAGAGAGAGAGAGAGAGAGAGAGAGAGAGAGACCCTTGAGGAGAAGACACACACCACCTTTATGCGGTGATTATGGAGTTCAGCCTCGAGTGGAGGTCGGTTCGAGATGGCGTGTAACGTTCGCGTAAAAATTGTCGTAAAACCTTTCCAGCTTGAAATGGCCTCCTCCTCCTCCTCCTCCTCCTCCTCCTCCTCCTCCTCCTCCTCCTCCTTCCTCCTCCTCCTCCATTCGATTAATTTTCTTTTCTTCCGAATACAGAACGAGCTTAAGGAATCGCGGAAAATAGGAAAATATTAAGATTTAAATATTTTTGGACGATTTTTTCAGTACTGTTCCTGCAGGGCGCAGGTGAAATTTGGTGCGATATTTATTTGACGATTGTTTCATTACAGTTCCTGAGTAACTTAACTGAAATTTAGCACGATAATTACCATATGATGACTATTTTTCAATATCATCCTGCGTAACCTAGCTGAAATTTGGTGCGTAATTTATTTGAGGATTTTATTCAATAGTGTTCCTGCGTAATGTTGTAGGATTTTATACGGAGATTTCTTCAGTAGTGTTCCTACATGACGTACTTAGGTGACATTTGGTACAATAATTGTTTGGCAATTTCTTCAACACTGTTCATGAGTAACCTAATTGAAATTTGGTACGGTCTTTAAATGTCCAATAAGATTCAAAGGAAAATAAGATTTATGGCTTTAGTTGTTTTAATTGCATCCGTTATTGAGAGTGTATCTGTAATTGACCACAACAGCAACTTATAATACCTTAAAATATTATGTAAGTGGATTTTTACCCTGAAATTTGCTTGGTGAATTCCAAGTTTTTCAATATAGCTCAATTATTTCACATTTATTAACTTTCAAATTTATAGAGGAAATCATTTGTTTTCATTTGAAGGAGAATACACGCAGTCATTTCTGATTTATCGTAAGTTTAGAGTTTATGTTCATCGGAAATTATGAATGATGCAATGAATGTGAGTGTTACAGACGTTTACATTTTCGCTTACTCGGGGAGGAAGCCTACAAACTTCTTTGTTTTAGTCGTTGGGGGTAGTAAGAGGCTGAAAAAGTCTGAAAAAGGCGTTTTGCGTTGAGTTAAAGATACATGAATTTGAGTATAGGGTATTTATGATTTATTTATTGGAATGAAAATAAGAAAAGGTAATAATGTCAATGTTGAACGGTACAGGAAAATTATTTCTATGTCGTATTTTTGACATTTTTGTTGGTGAAACAACGGGATATCTTTCCGTGAATTTTAGCTCGTTTTATTTTATTTGATGTACTGAATTTAGAGGCTATAATATATCTTCAATTATTTTGTGTTTCCACTTAAAACTGCGAATATACGAACGTGTTTAATTTCTGGCCCTTATTTTTTTTCATCCTTGTTGTTAGTATGATTAGTATTAAGTATGAGTATTAATTACGAGGACCACTTCACGTGAAGTTAGGAATATAACGTTTGCAACTTACGCATGAAGGGATTTTTTTTATTTTATTTTATTTTTTTTTTTTTTTGGCACGCGTCCCGGGTAAGCTGAAGGTCGGGTCACGCCTTGTTAGCCAAGAAATAATGTGTTGTTAATCAAGTTATTCAACTCGAGAGAAAAATAGAGTTAAAATGCTTGCTCAAGTATATCCCTGTAAACAGAAAAACGTTTATGAAGTAGCTTGCAAACAACGGCTATTATTATTATTATTATTATTATTATTATTATTATTATTATTATTATTATTATTATTATTATTATTATTTTATTATTATTATGAAAATGGCTGTCTGGATGTGGCACCACCTAGACGACTATTTTATTTAGTGAAGTTTGTTTAAAAGTCTGTCTTCTGACGAGATATTATTATTATTATTATTATTATTATTATTATTATTATTATTATTATTATTATTATTATTATTATTATTATTTGGGTATGGATTCACGGCTGACGGTCGTGGCGATTTGCGGTCAAGGATGAAACGGTATAGGGTCATTACCTAACCGCGCCGTCGACCGCATAGTCGTGTCTGAGAAGGACGTTGAGGCTTTGTGGTTTTCATACTTATATCAGCATCAAGGTCATGCTTGGACTCGTGTCTGCCACGTTTTTCTTTCTTTCTTTCTTTCTTTATTTTTATTTTCTATTTTTTAGTATCCTGTTTGGTCAGACATGTTTGGACGCACACTTCCAAGTTCGTATATCAGATTTTGAACGGTAAATCAGATTTTTGGTCGGTATGGTGCTGGCGTACCACTTCGGTTGCCGTGAGTTCGGTCTTCGGACAATCCATTGAGGTGTGAGAGATGTGTATTTCTAGTGATAGAAAGTAGTTCACTCTCGACTTGGTTTGGAAGTCCCGTAAAGCCGTTGGTCCCGTTGCTGAATAACCACTAGTTCCATGCATCGTAAAAACACCATACAAACAAACAAAGAAACAAACCTAACAGTTGTTTTATAGTGCAACTGCGATGTTTTCCTCCTGTTACGCCTTTCAAAATTTCTTGCTGTCAGTTTGTCTTACAGCGCTGAATGACCTCATAGGTCCCAGCGCTTGGTCTTTGGTTTGAATTTTACATTCTCTTCGATTCTCATTTTAGCAGACTTCCTCAACGGGGCGTAACCTTGGTTCTCTTTCTCTACCTCGAGCGACACCATATGCTCTTCACTTCGTGACCCTGAACACAACCTGAGAGACTTAAGGTTATCTGCAAATAGAATACTTCTTCCTTCATCCCCCTTGAGATGACTCTATACCGAAGAATATGGCGCTGTTATGGGAGCCCAACACTGCGCTCTCGTCATCAACTTTAATAGAGGCTCCTTTGAAGGGCATGAGTCCTGTCAAGAGGAGTACCTTCGTGATGGCGGTGACTAAGAGGAATTAAATCGAAGTTTAGCTTGCACATCATGGTACTCCGACCACCAGGAGCTCGTCTGGGGCTGCCTGCCCAGTTACTTTTGTCAATAACGATTATTCATATTGTAACACTGACAAAGTTCGTTGATGAATGTTATACTGCGCCTCTCTCCTCTCTCTCTCTCTCTCTCTCTCTCTCTCTCTCTCTCCGCACACTTCTTGCCTGGTAAGGATACCCCTTGTCGAGGTATGCTATCCTACCCATATAAATTCTGCGTACCGAGAGGATAAATTTATCGTAAAAGAAATCATCGCGTGACACGTTAAAACCCTCAACCCCCACAACCATTAAAAATTTATACATATTGAAGTATGTGGGTGTGTGATGTCGTTTCTATTTGTGTGCACGCGCGTGCGTCTATGTTGACGTGTTTTGGTACTATGGTAGATTCACGTTAAGCGTGCATTTAATGTCTATGCCCGTCCATTACGACGCTTCTGATTGGCTGTTGATAAGCCAGCCGCCGGGCCGGCAGTTCTGTCTGTCGAGAGTTCACATAGGTATGTTCCACCTCTCCTGAGGGATACTTTTGAAAGACGTATCCCTCAGTAGTGTCGTAAGGGACGTGCCTAGACATCAAATGCACGCTTAATGTGAATTTACTATAGCTACAATTGAATTATATCGTACAAAAACATGAAACAACAGTTTTATAATGAAACGTCTTTTGCGGTGTACTACGTACGAGTAGTAGAGGGGACTCTTATTTAATAAGTAAATATAAAAATCCACTTTGCTGGATAATCCAAGGCTGGAAGAATAAGGATCCTCTAAGAAAAATACTTGTAAAAAAACACACAAATTTAACAGACGTTTTGGCATTTAATGCACAATTTAATAGATTGTTTGACTAGATAAAGTACCACCTTTATTTTATAAATCTTTATAATATTGTAGGTTGCATGTGCTATTGAAAATATCCACTTTTATTGTAAGTTATGAAAAACATGTCCACTTTAGATTGTAAAATGAATTCGCTCTTTGTTCAGTTATTTGTGACCTGATTTATAGTACTTTTTATCCTCGCCAACCCACGTCGAGGATACAGCTTTGTAACTCACTGGATCTTTTGCGTTGTAAAGGTGGGCGAACTTTGGGCTTTACCTTCGTTTCTCCTCGCAGTCGAAATTGAGGAAATGGGTAACCTCGTGGGTATATCTTTTTTTCCATGAAGACTGTGTTAAATAAAGATATTATATCTGTAATTTGGATGGGGTCCTTTCCAAGTATTTGATTATTTCGGAAGCCATTTGTCATTGACCTATGTTTTCCTAGTGGATGCCCACTAAATTATTTCATATTTCGATTGATTTCTTCAATGAACCATGAACGAAAATGCTAAATGATGTGCTGGATCTATTTTGTATACGGTGGGAACAACATGTGAAGTGGATGAAGTCACCATTCCACCACTGCTGAAAGTGAGAAAAATCTAGTTAGGTCGTGTCTTAGGTCGTGTCTTGTGTGCGGAAACAGCACACACTCCACCAGACTGCCAGCTATACACGTCGTTCACCTGCACTGCAGACTGACGGCTATATAGCCTAATCCAAGCTTTAGAGCCTCCACTCCTCTCGAAGGACAGTGAATCCGTCATTTATTCGTATCCATAAAGAAGCGGGATGTTTAAATCAATTTTTTACCTTTACGTTGAAATCCCCAGAAATGCTGTTATGTCTCACTCATGCCGCTTAACTTGCCTCCATTTATGTTGGATCCCTGCCTCTGTAAGGATCTTTTGGAAAGAGAAAGCAGGAAAGGAGGACGCGAACACTGCAGCGCTGACTTATTAAAGTTGTTAATACAAAGGTCATCGCCCCATATGGTCTTATATTTCAAGGGGAGGCAGGAGAAATGGACTTTCCTGTTGTTTTTCAGGGTATAAAAGATGCAGAGAAATTAGAGTTGGTGTCCAGCCTTGGTCACCTCTGTATTCTGGAGTCAGCTGACTGCAATACGTTACTAGCGGTTGAGCTTATTCTGAGGCACTGACCCTAAGGTATTTTAATTAGCGGCAGAAATATAATAATAAAAGGTTAATTCTTGGCTGACTAATGTCGGTTGATGGTGATGTTCTGTTTTTAAAGACAATTGGAAATGATGTGCGTGTGTGTGAAATATTTTTGTCTCGAAGCACTTTGTGCATCATTATTCAAGCCACTTCATAGTCACACCTTTTTTAAATTGACTCCATTTAGTTTCGTGTCATTTCCCATTATTTTTGTCATTAGGGCGGTGAATAAGTTAAGCCTTTCAACGTCCCTCTGTTGATCCACAATGTCGCATTCAGTATAATATTTAAGCACCATCAAGTTATATCTGTTAAAGTCCCACCAAAATAAATTAGGTTCATTTTGGGAACCTTTTAAGCTGGCAGAGTGAATGCTATTACAATGTCACCTTCAAAGCCCATTTAGTAGACGAGTACTCACAATTCAAATGCCATTAAACGTTAAACAATTGTTTTCCTAGCTCCTTTATGG
>NC_087210.1:87168787-87208787 GCF_015104395.2 Macrobrachium nipponense | reverse complement strand
TTTACAAACCACCTTGGGACCTGCTCCTTGGTATATTATCAACCGTTGGACATGCTGCCTTGGTATTTTATCAACCTTGGGACATGATCTTGGTAAATTTATCACCTTGGACATGCTTCTTGTAATTTATCAACCTTGGGACATGCTCGTTTTATTTTATCAACCTTGGGACGTGCTCCTTGGTATTTTTAATCAACCTGGGAACATGCTCCTTGTATTTTATCAACCTTGTGACATGCCTCCTTGGTAAATTTTACAACCTTGGGTGGGACATTGGAATTCAATTGGTAAATTAATCAACCTTGGTTACATGCTTCTTGGTAATTTATCAACCTTTGGGGCATGTTTCCTTGTTTTATTTTAAATTTTCACCTGGGACATTGGGCTCCTTAAGGAAATTTTATCAACTTGGGACTGCTTCTTGGTTATTTATTTTTCAACCTTGGGACATTGCCGGGCTATTGGTAATTTATCAACCTTGGGACCTGCTCCTTGGTATTTTCAACCTTGGGACATGCTCCTTTGGTTTTATAATTCACCTTGGTTACATGCTCCTTTGGTATTTTATCAACTTTGGGACATGCTCCTTGTTTTATAATCAACCTTGTAAGCATGTCCTTGTATTTTATCAACCTTGGGACATGCTCCTTGTTAATTTATCAAACTTGGGACCATGCTCCTTGTTAATTTATCAACTTTAGGACATGCTCCATGTTAATTTATCAACCTTAGGACATGCTCCTTGTTAATTTATCAACCTTAGGACATGCTCCTTATTAATTTATCAACTTTAGGACATGCTCCTTATTAATTTATCAACCTTAGGACATGCTCCCTATTAATTTATCAACCTTAGGACATGCTCCTTATTAATTTATCAACCTTAGGACACGGGATAACTCAATTCCATGAGTTCTTGCTCTTCGAAACTATAGGTTTAAAGTATGAAGTTTAGACAGAATCTGGGAAAGAATGCGCCAAATGGAAAGAATTATTGTTCAATTAAAACAAGACCAGTGTCCAATACAGTCCCTTCTCGTCATTGTTTCAAGCGAGTGAGGCGACGAATAACGAGAGTTACAACGGAAATCTGGGTCAGCGTAATCATTCTCTTGTAATGGGACTTAACGTTAGCGTCTGCATTCTAGTGAATTATATATTACGCAGGAAAGATGCTTCTAGTTTCGCTGCTGCACATTTGAAATGCTTACTTTCCACACACTTACTTTAGTCAGTAGCTGTTTTATAGGAATTTTATCCCTTACGCTTACCATATTTTTCGTTGATGGCGAGAATGGTGATGCTGTTTTTTTACATGATTTTGTGTTCTTAAAAGATGTTTAACACTATAATAGAATTTTTTTTGGGACTTAAAAAGATTTAATAAGAAACGTAGGGTAGAGTGGGCTAAAAGGCCCCCGTGGGGTAAAAGGCCTCCCCTATTTTCTTGCTTATTACATATCATAGCAACTTAGTCAGCTGAACAGTGCAGCAACACCTTCTGCCTGAAGCTTTCTATACCAAACAGCCAGGGAGAAATAGAATGGGAAACAGCCAGCACGCATATTTCTTCTTTGGACACATTTCATGTAAGTATGCGTGCTATATCAGGGCTTCTTACCCCACCCATGGGGTAAAAGGCCCCCTTTGTTTATTTTTTTCAGGTCATGTTTTTACTATCCTAAATTGCTTCTCATGATTGTGATCGTTGATACTCCAATAACAAAGCTTTCTAGAAATATCTCTGTTAGGTCAATAGGTGAAATACTGTAGACTATATAAGCATTTCTCCTTAAAGGGGGCTTCTTACCCCACTCTCCCCTACTATAAAACGCAGTTCCTTTGTTTTCTTTCTCTCTCTTAGGGTGAATTGATTGAAAATGTAATTTTTCTCTGTCTCGGCTATGGTCTTTTATCAGGCAATGGTTAGATGGAGAAGTATGTGCAGAATTGGACATAAGTGGCCTTATTGGTCATTGTTTTTTATTTTTATTTAAAAATTTTTTTTTTTTACAAAAAAGTATAATGTTATGGTAGGATAGCTCAAAGTTTGGTTTGGATTTATAGGCTACATGACCAAGTAGTTTCAAAGTCTTGCATTGAATGTATAGGCTACATGACCAAACAGTACGTGTGATTTGAATCTGAGAATTGGAACGCCACAAAAGACTCTCTCTCTCTCTCTCTCTCTCTCTCTCTCTCTCTCTCTCTCTCTCTCTCTCTCTCTCTCTCCACATAAGCCAGCTTGCAAATAACAATAGTCATATTGAAAAACTACAACGCTAACTGCTGACAACCGCGGTGTCCCCAGCAAATGCTATGTTGCTTTGCTTTCTGTGTTGGGGAGAGAAATAAGGTCCCTCTTTGTATGCTGTTTAGGTTCGGGTTTGCACAAAATGACTGTTGATGAACCCTCAGTCTCGACCTTTTGCGGTTTTGGCCCGGAATACCGATCGAGTGTTCAGGGTTATCCGGGGTTGTTTTGCTTTGATATTTTTCGTTGCTCATTTTTTTCTAAGTTGTTAGCCTGTGTTATCTTTTGAAATTATTATTTGGAGTTCATGACTTTCATTTCTTTTTTTTTTTTTCCAGTTTCTGTCTTATAGGTTATGGTTAAGTTTTGCTTGATTAGTACTGATGTGTTTCATTATGCTTGTTCACGGGTCGTGCTTGTACATTGCCTCTGGCGAGGTTTGAAACTTCTACATCGTAATAATAGCTCTTTTTATTGGTTATAGCGTTTTGATTTTTTATTTGTATGCTTTTTTTTAATTTTTTGTAGTTCTACGCTTTCTTTACAGGATTTTTTATTTGTATGCTTTTTTTCATATTTTTGTAGTTCTGCGTTTTCTTTACATGATTTTTTATTTGTATGCTTTTTTCATATTTTTGTAGTTCTACGCTTTCTTTACATGATTTTTTATTTGTATGCTTTTTTTCATATTTTTGTAGTTCTGCGTTTTCTTTACATGTTCTTGCCTTGTTTAAATAAACCAAAGAAGTTGGAAGGCATATCTTTTGCCCATGTCTGTGTGTATAGAAAGAAATATTTCGAGACCAGGCGGCCGTATTTAGATTAATATGGTCGAATATGTTCACTGACTGACTATTGCCTGATGGAGATTTGGACGCTCGTACCCAGAGAGTCTTTGGTCTTCGTGGGTCAAGCAACTGAAATCATACTCGCTAACAGCGTAGAATTTTTGGGGTCTTTGTCCATTGCATTTGTTTTTTCATTTATTAGCACGAGTTTTATTCCTTCGCCGTTAAGTTCTCTTTTCCGATGTGAACTCACTGCTGTGTCCAAGTGTTTGTTGCCAGAACTTAAGTCTACAATTCTGCACTGTACACATACTGTCAAAAATAAAAATAAGTGTGAGGGATGAAAGGGCAAGACGGGAAGTTGTAACCCCAGGGACGTGGCATACCGTCCCGAAGGTCGGGCCACGGTTCCTTTATTCTGCATATTTAAGTAAGGCCGAGGGCGCAGAGAAGTATGTCCTTGTGGCCTGAAGGAAAGTCTTAACGTGGAACTTAATCCCTTTAGAATATAAATTGTAAAGCTGAGAAAAACTTGCGCTTATGGATAGATACATGTTGCGTTTAAAGTATTGTTTATGATATTTTCTTTGATGCCGACACTGCATCATTTAATCAACATTTTGTTGTTGTTGTTGATTGAAGGGGACAAGAGAAGTATTTAGACGAACCTCTGCTGATTTGTAAAGGGATGAATAATTTTGTTTTTAAGGATGTTGGCAAAATGGTCTTAAAGTAACGTATAAAATGTTTGGAAAAGTCTCTCTCTCTCTCTCTCTCTCTCTCTCTCTCTCGCTCTCTCTCTCTCTCTCTCTCTCTCTATCTCTCTCCTCTCTTCTCTCTATATATATTATATATACTATATATATATATATATATATATATATATATATATATATATATGATGTATGTATGTATGTATGTATATATGTATGTATGTATGTATAACTGAATCACGAAAATTTGGAACGTGATGAATATATAAATAGAGGCACAAGTCCCGAAGGAAAGTGAAACGAAGGAGTACTATGAGGCCTTTCGACTCTTGTGTACTTGACTTAGCAGCATTGGATCGAAAGGCCTCGCAGTACTCCTTCGTTTCACTTTCCTTTGTTGGTGTTGTCTTTATATTTATATATGAAATATATGTATTTATTTAAGCTTGTATTATATGTTAGCTTGTTTGTGTATATATATATATGTACATTTTTGGAGATGTGAAAGTGTGACATTGTGTTAGGTCAAGAATTGTTTAACTTAAACTAGTTGAGCAAGAAAAAAGCTGTGTGTCTAGCTGTGTGTGTTAGAGTAGCTAGGTATGTAAAAGGAAAGTGTGGGAGTGCTGTGTGACTTGGATGCAAATATAGGCAACAGAGAAAAAGATTGTGGGAGTTGTGTCTTGGCTTGACAGACTCACGCAGCTATAAATGCTCAAAACGAGAATTTATTGGATTAAGTACGAAGCAGATGTAAGACTTGAGTTGTAATGCTTATTAAGGCTTGGCTGTCATGGGCATGAATTCTTCTCCAGTATCGGTATCAGTAACTTGCCTTTGATATCAGAGTGTTACGGTATTGGTGAAAAGGCTCCAGTAATGGGAGGGAAGTTTGCTTCATTAACATTTCATTGATTTGTAAAGAGGCGGAAATGCTTAAGAATTCGAACTGTTATTTTTTCCTACTTAATTGTAAATCGTCATCAAGAGAAAAATATCTATCATAGAATTCAAACGTAGGAATATTCAATAGATATGCAGCGCATCTGGGAAATTCATGAAATACTTCAAGGTTTTACCTACATAACTATTTATTATTATAAAGGAATAGTTTACCCAGACCTCTGAGCCTCATGAAGGCTCTTCTCCCACTGGTTTTCAGGAATTAATCCTGAACAAAAAATTTTAGACTATTTAGAAAACCGGTTTTACTTAAGTACATGACGATTCTATTAATTAACCCATCTTTGCCTTCAGCAAAAATGCCTTTTCATGTTGGGTTTCGTAAATATATGCTTCTTTGATGGTTCCAAATTGGACTATCAATAATAAGTTTTGGACAGTTATTGGTGTTTGGCATGTTGTTACATTTCACTGGGACTGCCAGTACTTTACTGTAGTAGATTCGCATCAACCGCGCATGTGATGTCTAGGCCAGTCCCTTACGACGCTCTTGATTGGCTGTTGATAAGCCAATCACAGGGCTGGAAGCTCTCAGTCTCTCTCAAGAGTTCACATAGGCAGTATGTATGTTCCACCTGTCTAGAGATACGTCTTTCAAAAGTATCCCTGAGGAGAGGTGGCACATACATCCTGCCTATGTGAACTCTCGAGAGAGACTGAGAGTTTATGTTCCACCTCTCCTGAGGGATATGTCTTTCACCAGTATCCCTCAGAAGAGGAGGAACATACATCCTGCCTATGTGAACTCTCGAGAGAGACTGAGAGTTTCCAGCCCTGTGTTTGGCTTATCAACAGCCAATCAGGAGCGTCGTAAGGGACTGGCCTAGACATCAGATGCACGGTTGATGTGAATCTACTGTAGCAGATAAAGAATGCACGGCATCGTACCATTCTGGGGACGAGTTACTGACATGGCAAATCTCTCTCACAGCTAAAATATTGTTATGGGAAAACCAGCCTGCCAGCCCACGTTGGTGGGGATGGAATGTGTTCCCTGTTGCTTAGTAGGCCGGGGTCATTCACGTCAAACCCAATCACGTTGGTAAAAATAGCGTTTTTTTTTCCCCCCTCCGTAATGTGCGATGAATTTAGCATTGATGGATATCCCTGGGCAGTCTTCACTTAAAGTAGATCATCCGGTTTCGTGATGATATAAATCAAGGGGAAAGTTATTTTTAGAATGTTTTTTTTAAGGCATGCGTGTCGACTATGCAAATGTACTTATTTTGTTATAATAAAGAAATTAGGTCCATGCATTATCGTCCGTTTTGTGTGTGTGTGTTGGAGAGAGAGAGAGAGAGAGAGAGAGAGAGAGAGAGAGAGAGAGAGAGAGAGAGAGAGACAGACTATTGCAGTCGGCTTTTGCTCTTCGTTTTCCCTTCCTATTCAAATTTATCGTTAAATGCATCTGCATTTGCATCGAAAGGCTTTGTTTTTTTCTCTGTATTTTCCATATATATCGCAGCATGCTAATACTATAGTGGACCGCATAATATTTTAAGGGGCGAACATCTGTTTGCAACAGACGGTTGCAGTGTGTGCGCAACGTGTAATGTAAATGCACAAAGGAAGCTGGAACCATTTTCCAAGTATATCACTTATTTTAAAATTTAGTGGTATTCCAATTAGACGATGTTCTTCGTTATTTTTGCCATTTCTTTTTATGTATCATGAAAATTAAAACCAAAATAAACGCGATAAAGACAAACAAATTCTGCTCACCGTGGAATCGTGAAGATAAGGCAGATGTGCACCATGAGTTGTTGCATAGCTTTCTTGAATAGTAACTTTGTGCAACTTACTTTACTTGTTGGTATTTACCTTTTAGTAAAACAGGTTTAAAATATAAGTAAGAGTATTCGTGGTTAGGTGCTGTTGAGCAGTGTGTGGAATGTACAAAATCCCCCCACCCCCTTGTTTTTATTTTTTTTTATTTATTTATTTTTGAGTGGGCATTTGACAGTATCAACAGACACTTTTATTTAGCGCCTATTCCTATGTTCAGATTGGAGTAAGTTTTACAATTATATATAATTTCTTGAAGTATTTTTTTTAGAATAACCGTTATCCTTCTGACCTCTTTGACAGAACTGTTAAAAAAGTGTTAAAAGTTATTACAATATCCCTAAGCACCTTGTACCCATGTGTGAATTTCAAGTTAACAATAGGCAGATTTATTTTTAAATTCAAAGACACCCTTCCGGAGTTGATGCGCTCTTTCGTTGTCTATGAATATACCTTTTCCAAGATGTAATTTTGGAAATTACGTCAGATCTACCCAACACTTTCTGAAAGTCTGCATCACTTCCCATAGAGGTGTCAGTTATCGCACTGGCTGCATTATAAAATCAAAAGAATTTTCTGCCACAAGGAACGGTTCAAACTCGTGTAAAATTGACATTATTATGTAGAATCATTTCAGAATACTATGCCAAACTACCGTTTGCCTTTCTCTTCTTCTTTAAGAATCTCTTTGCAACAAGAAACTGCCGCCTTCCTTAAACAGTCAAACTACTTCAACACCATTACATATTGCCTAACTCTCTCTCTCTCTCTCTCTATATCTCTCGTCCTCTCCATCTTAGGCGTCACTCTCCTATCGATCTCTACTCTCTCTCTCTCTCTCTCTCTCTCTCTCTCTCCTTTTTTTTCTGACATCGTCTTTGACTAATCTGTTCTTTGTCAGTAAGTCCAACATCCTTTCCTTTTTTAGCTTTGATTTATTGATTTTATTCGTATTTTTGTTTTCATTTTTTATTTGCCATTTCACTGAATTATGTATAGTTTTAAATTTATTTTTAGCTTAAAATCGCTTTGTAGTTTTTTTTTCACTTTTAGCTTAACGACTGTGTTATATTAGGAAATGAATCTCTTATAGTAATTACCAGCTTATTTTTGCCTACTTTTTTTATTTATATTGTAACAATTTTACTCATAGCCCTGATGATGGGAAAGGGTACCCGAAACGTTGGTTTAGATAAAGAAAAATTAAAAATGGTTAGGCCATGTCAGCATTTGCCTTTTATCTTCTGCATTTTCGCCATTGTTACCGTCAACATTTTGACTGGAAATTCTTTCTGCAAAACAGAGGTTAGACACTTGTTTTTCTTATCATGTTTCCGAAATTTGATAAAGTTTTGAGATGTAGCTCTTGCGCATATTATTTCTGCATTAAGCAAACAATCGACAGCGTGTTTGAAATATCTGAGATGTCCTTGTCCGTTTGTTGGGTAAGGAAAAATTTATAAGAATTGTCGCACATTTCTGGGAAATAACATTGAGAAGATGCAGAAATACTTAGGGATGAAGTTAATAACATCGTGCTAGCTCTGCAATGTTGTTAATAATTTGCCCTTAAGGAGAGAGAGCGTGCTATCACGCAGTGTACGAGTAAGCAGATGTGTAAAATGATTTATTAGAGTATAAAATCTTTCCTCCTCCTCCTACGCCTACTCCCCCTCCCCCCCCTACCCCCGCCCTAATCCTACCACTTAACAATGTTACACGTGATTGTAAACATTAATCTGCTTATTACGCTATAATGCCGGTGTTTGTGTATTATTTCTATAATTCATAGACGAATGTTCCCGTGAGAGTGAGTACATCGTAAGGAATTTTAATCTAAATGATATGTTAGTTGCAGCCTTGGAGCATTCAGTTGAAATATCTGTGTCAAATGCTAGCTACGAAAGCGAGACACGCTGTATATGTGCACGCAACACTTGCGCAGTAAATTCCTCTGATTTAAGGCATGACTCAACGTTAGGCAGTTGCTCTGTGCAGTTGTCATTAAGTGGCATGTCGTTCGCCGGGTTTTCTCTCAGTATGTTCATATAGATGATGCCTAGAGTCTCTGTCTGCAAATGCCCTTTATAAAATCTAACAGGACATATCATGTAGCGCTGTTAATTGACGAAATTTTGGATCTCATGATCACTGAAATATTTTCACTTTTGTTGCCATAAAATTTTGCGTTCCCCTCAAAAGCTACAACAAAAATCTGGGGATGAGTTGAAACGCCAAATAACACCCCCCCCACCAAGTGCCCTCTCGAAGTTCAGGCCAAGTCGTCTACATTTTGCATTCTCATATAGGGGCCAATGTTAAGAATGCCTGGCTCGCTGTGGGCGATGACAAGTCTAAACGTTGCTTTTAAATCACGTAGACTTATGAGTAAAATGTTAGCCTTGAAGGTATATTAGTAGTTTTCCCAAGACGTGTAATGTTTATTGGGACAGTTGACCGGATACTAATAAATTTAAAGATCTTCCACATCAGTATGTTTTTAATATGATGTTTTATCGTGCTTTCTCATCAGAATGTTCGCATTTTGGGTTATTTCGACTTTGTCAGGGATGTTGTATATCTGGTGTATATCTGTCGTGTACCTCAGTTTTACATTAACACTTGTTTTTAGTTGAGATATATTTATTTATGGGTATGGGTATACCTGAATTAATTGTAGTTTCTCTCTCTCTCTCTCTCTCTCTCTCTCTCTCAAGAGAAGGTTCGCAAGTACGAGAAAAGTTTACCACTTTCGAAAGTTAGTAACACTTAAGTTTTTTTTATAACAAACTATTAATTTAGAATAAATTACATTTCAAGAAAATCGCAGCGGCCATCCTTTGGAGTCGAGAACGTTACATAGTATATCTCTGTGTCGAGAATTGTGTGTCGAGAGTTTCTCAAATTTTTTTTCTTTTCTCTTCTTGCAGACTGACTTCAGTGGCCGTGTGGTAAACAACGACCACTTCCTCTACTGGGGAGAGGCCATCCGCTATTCGGACGATGGCGTCGACTTCTGCTTTCAGGTCATTGAACAGACCGAGTTCATCGACGATGCGTCTTTCATGCCTTTTAAAGGTAAGTTCAGAAAAAAGGGCAAGTTCAGAAAAGGGCAAATTCTGAAAAAAGGGCAAGTTTAGAAATAAGGGCAAGTTTAGAAAAAAGGGCAAGTTTAGAAAAAAGGGGCAAATTCTGAAAAAAAGGCAAGTTCAGAAAAAAGAGTAAGTTCTGAAGAAAGTGCAAGCTCAGAAAAAAGGTTAAGTTTAGAAAAAACGGTAAGCTCAGAAAAATTGGCAAGTTCTGAAAGAAGGGTAAGTTCAGAAAAAATGGGCTATTTCAGAAAAAATGGCAAGTTCAGAAAAAAGGACAAGTTCAGAAAAAAGGGACAAGCTCAGAAAAAAGGGGCAAGTTCTGAATAAAGGGACAAGTTCAGAAAAACGGTAAGTTCAGAAAAAATAGTAAGTTCAGAAAAACTGGGCAAGTTCAAAAGGAAGGGCAAGTTTAGAAAAAATAGTACGTTCAGAATAAAGGGCAAGTTCAGAAAAAAAGGGCAGTTGAGGGAAAAGGGCAAGTTCAGAAAAAAGGGTAAGTTCAGAAGGAAATACAAGTTCACAAAACTAGCAAGTTCAGAAAAAGGGCAAGTTAAAAAAAAAAAGGGGGGGGGGGGGGCGGGTTGTTTGTCCCAGTGAATCTGGTGTAGAAGTGAGTTTCGTCGTCGCTCTAATGAAAGATCTCCCTCTCGGTCGGTGATTGGAACTCTATAGGAAATTGAAAGGGTACTTATAAGGAATATAATGGATCTGGAGTAGTTTAGATAAATGAGAAACCTCCGAATAGATGTTCGTTTGTGTAGTGATAATTTTCTTTACATAAAAATTCCTTAATAACACCAGTCACTAAAATCAGGAGATAGACGCGTTACGCCTAAGCTAACATAGCAGCATACAAAACGTCGTATTTGACTTTTTGAAAAGAGTCCTCCTCAACGTTGCCTCTGGGGGCGTTTTGTTGTTAAGGAAATGTGAATTTCATTCTTGCTGTTTTGTTTGTAAAGGCACTAATTAGGGAGCCAGGTTCACCTTTATCCACGAAGCAGTTGGGGTTATACCAAGAGCCTCTTGCTGTCTGTCCAACTCTGATTTAGTCAAGAACTCATGTGATAGTGGCTGTGTTTTAACTGTTTTGTTGCAAAGGTTACATTTAAATTGATATTGCAGTTAGCGATCTAGGTTAGATTTGTGGAGAATCTTAAACATCTTAATACTGGTTTTATTTTTTGATTTTGTCAGGTTGCTTTTGTTCAAGTTATTATTGACTTGATTAAGCTTGTATTCCTTTAATAATGGTCAGATCCAAAAGGTCATAACACTTTAAAAAATATGTTTAGTTTTTGTTTTAAGAACTTCAAATTCATCCAATGTTCTTCATCTTGTTTTTTCCTGCTTCGGACATTTGTACACTTGACATTTAAATTGCAATCTTTCTTTGTACCGTAACCCGTTGTAACGTAACTTCGTTACCATTGTCACGAATAACCTTTGGATTTTAACTTCACGTAACCAAATACTAGGATAGTTGACACTAAATTTCGGTGCTAGCCCAACTTGCAGTCACTCCAGATGTTATTGCTTTCAAAAGAACCACCTCTCAGAAGGAACAAAAACTCTGTAAGAGCGAAATATTAATATGCATGAGTTCTGGGGATGTCAGCTGTTTATACCGATTGTAGATCACCAAATGAGGTATATAAGTATAATGGTATTGTTTTAACACCCGTCATCTTTTGGTTGGTTACTTTTCCTTCCACGTTTTTATAATTGAGGCGAATTGAAACGTTCGTTCACGCCAGTTAATTGATTTTGGTGCGTGGATTTCTTTCGCCCGGGAAGCTTGGAAAACCTAACAGCAATATTCTTCTTCTTCTTCCGTCTTAGGAGACTTGGAAAACCTAACAGCAATATTCTTCTTCTTCTGCTTCTTTTTCGTCTTCCTCTTCTTATTTCGCCGTAGGAAACTTGGAAACCTAACAGCAATATTCTTCTTCTTCTTTCGTCTTAGGAAACTTGGAAAACCTAACAGCAATATTCTTCTTCTTCTTCTTTCGTCTTAGGAAACTTGGAAAACCTAACAGGAATATTCTTCTTCTTCTGCTTCTTTTTCGTCTTCTTATATCGCCGTAGGAAACTTGGAAAACCTAACAGCAATATTCTTCTTCTTCTTTCGTCTTAGGAAACTTGGAAAACCTAACAGCAATATTCTTCTTCTTATTATTATTACCTTTGCATTGATTTATCAGAACATGAGTGAGGAGTCACCGTAAATTACCCGATTTGTCTCGGTTGTAACTCTATGCAACTCTATGAAGGCAGATGCGCTCGGCAAGCTTCTTTCTTTGCGTCGTCTGTTTCGGGGAACGAGGGGAAATGATGCGAGGAAAGTGGCGCTGATTACGTAATGACTGATGGAAGCCTTTGGCGCCACGTGCACGTGTCTGCTGTTCTCAGACGTTAGGAACTGCAAGTGACTCGTTTCTAGATTTTGTCGAGCTTTGTTCCCCTCAGCTTTGTATCATTATCATTTTATCATTCTTCGTTAGCGTTTTTACCTTCTCGAGGCGACAGTAATACGCGATGGTTGGGGGCTTCCAAAAGTCTTCTAAAGAGACCTTCAGCCTTCACTTGTTTTGTCCTTACATCGTTCGTGCGAGCATTGACGGGGACAGTAGGCATCGACGATATTGATGGGTAGATTTATAACCAGTATTATTTATTATTTCATTTATTTGTTTGTTTTTTTGAAAGTAGAGTCCTTTATCTCTGGACTTAATGATACAAATGCACTTACGTAACAGACTTGTATATGTTAGGTAAGACTGATACTTGTTTTTTTTTTTTTTTTTTTTTTTTTTTTTGCTTTTACCATCATCGGTAAGCGCTTGACATCATCCTATGCTGAGGTGCTGCCTTTTCCACGCTGTGTCTAGCCCTTTTATATTGACATCATTATTATTTTTTATTCATTAGACTATCACAGTCATGCTATTCGACTGGGTGGTATTTATAGTAGTGAGGGGTTCCGGGTTGCATCCTGCCTCATTATTATTATTATTATTATTATTATTATTATTATTTATTTTGGGGCATTTGCTATTTAGATTTGTTCTGTTAATGTTGATACTAATTGAAATTTTTCGAATGGGTACTATACATATATATATAATATATATATATATTAATATATAATATACATAGAATAATAATATATATCTATATATATTATTTTATATTTATTAATTGTTAAATTTTAAATAATAATATATATATATATATATATATATATATAATATATATATATATATATATAGTAGTTTTCACATAAACAATGTTGAGATATAAAATTTTGACCCTTTTCATGTGAAAAGACCTTACCTTTGTAAAATGTGTAGTTAGCATTGGAGATGTATACCTATACGTACCTTTGTCGCTGTGACGGTACATAATATGGATGATAAAACGAACATAAAATAAATGTGTTGTTATGCTGTTTGTTATTTTATGACTAAAGTCAGTATTACGCTATTTTAATCGTGTGCCACTTCTTTCAGCCGGGAAGATGGATCCGTACATCAAGCGGTGTTGTGCTACCAAGATCCAGTCTGCAGAAAAACTGATGTACATATGCAAAAACCAGCTAGGTGAGTCTGTAAAATTACTCTCTCTCTCTCTCTCTCTCTCTCTCTCTCTCTCTCTCTCTCTCTCTCTCTCTCTCTCTCTCTCTCTCTCTCTTAACATGACACCAAATCCTTTCTGTCTCAGAATAGTACACCTTTAAAGGCCTAAACTGTAATCACCTTTTTACTAGATCTTGTGAAGGAAAAGAATGGTGCATTAGATTTTATATTTTCATCTTTAGTAGCTTTTATATATTATTAAGAGGCATTGTATTGCAGTTTTATGAAAAGCAATAAAACTTCTTTTAGTATTTTATTTTTGAGTGGCATTTTAGTAAACTCAGGGGCTGATCATCCTTTTTTATTAACTGTACATTGAATGAAAAGTAATTCAATACCTTCCATTTGCTTAATGTCAGTCTGTAGTCATGGTTGTGGTAAGGCTTGCATAAAGATTACGCTACGGTAATCTGAGACTTTTACTAGTTAGGCTAGTGTTTTTTTATCTTATTTCTATGATTTTTTTTAAAGGTAGCCATCATATTTGATATTGTGTGTAGTATTTACTATGATTATTTGTAAATAACTTTGAAAATAGTTTACCGGTTATCCTGAAGTCATTTACAATCTTGTGTTCACGTTTTTTAGTGGTTTGGGAAAAGTTTTGACTTGAGAATTTAAGAACATATTATGGAAAAGTGTAGTTTGAACCAGTTATGTGTTGTGCTCGGAAATTTTAACACCTGGTGACTCCAGGTATTCTCACAATGGAGAAGGGACAGTTGATAAAATTTATTTATAAAAGTAAAAGGAGGGAAAATGTGAACTAGTACTTGATGGATAGTAATAACTTTTTATGTAAGGAAGCTTTGTGTTATTAAAAAATTTTTTATGATACTGTATGGAATTATTCTAGCCAATTTCTTGAGTTCAGTAAACTTAGCGCTGCACCATTAGCCTAAATTTTTGTTCTTTAAGGTCTTAATTTTTTTGCCTGGTGATTCAATGATCATTTTAAGATTAATATTTCTTTTGAATGTAATGCAATTTGGATTCTTCAGGTATTGAAAAAGAGTATGAGCAGCGAGTTTTACCGGATGGAAAGCTGAATGTAGATGGGTTTTTGTGTGTATTTGATGTCTCGCAAGTTCCAAATCGGTCGCTAGAACGTCAGGTGGACATTACTGCGTCGATTCTTAACAACTGTCTCAAGACGAAGCGACCAGTTGTGCTTGTTACAACAAAAAATGATGAAGCAAATGAGGTAATAAAATTATGAGATTTTTTTTTTTTTTTTTTTATATATACAATATGAAAATTTTTGTTGTGGGATTGTATTCTCCTTTCCAGTGGATTATGTAGGAATACAGTATGTTGATTTGTATTATTTGACCTCCATCCTTTGAAGTGAACTAAATGTAGACTGTAACACTGTAACAAGGAATTTTTTTTCTTTAGAAGTTGCAGTGTTTTTAGTGAATTTGATACCTATAACATTATTTTCAAGTTTAAAGAATCATTTTCATGTGTTCAGAAATAGATTGGGTCCATATTTCATTCCACACATCAAAATTATTGACATGTTGCAGTGAGACACTAACTTTTGGTATTGGATGTTCTCTGCTTATTTTTATAGAATTAAAGATAGAGGTATGATTTATGCTTTTGATGAAGTAGTTGGAGGATTTTGGGGGCTCACACTGATTTAAGAAAATGCAGAGAAATGGGTCTCTGAGAGATTAAAAAAATTTAAGAATATATTTAAGAAAAGAAATGTTGCATTTATGACACGATTTAAATTTTTTTTTTTTTTTTTTTTTTTTTTTTTTTTTGTAGTTAAAGAGCTCCAGTAAACTTTTTTCTAGTTATCTTTAGGAGTCAAATTTTACCACCAGCATGATCAGACTTTGTCTGTACTGTGTTTGTATTCCTTTTAGAAAAGGGGATATTTTTGTTTTTATAACTTGAAAAGTATTCCTTTTAGAAAAGGAATATTTTTGTTCATACAACTTGAAAAATATTCCTTTTAGACAAAGGAATACTATATTTGCTTTTATAACTTGAAAAATTGCAGCTATGGTAGGTTGTGAAATACAATATACTAGTCTTTTTGTGATTGTATTCAGCATTCATTCCTTATTGGTTTTTGTTGACATCAAAAAAATATTCTGGCAAGTATAACATATTAATAGTTTCATATTGAGACCAGTGGCAATGGTCCTGATAAAGGTCTGTATATTTTTGTTGTGTATTTCTTCTCTTTGTTGTAAATTTTTATAGGATGACTACTGTTACTAATGTAGCTTACTTAAAGGAAGGTTCCTGTAGCTCATGACAGAAATGGTGTGAAATTTAATTAATTATATAATCTAAATGAGATAAACACAATTACTTTTGGAATCTAATATTAAATTTCAATATTTGCAGGTGTATGTCAAGGAAGCTGAAAAGTTAGCGAGCAGAAAGGAGTTTAAAGGCAACATTCCCCTGGTCGAAACTTCATCTCATGAAAATGTGAATGTAGATAGTGCTTTTATGACTCTGGCCCATTTAGTTGATCGTAATCGTGGTCGAATACGAATTGTCCCATTCTATGAGGCAGCGAGACATAGAAAAGAAATCCTTGATTTAGCAACAGATGCCTTTTTAAGATTAGTGCGCACTCAAGTTTTGGATTATCGGTCTGTATGGGCCTCAACTAGTAAGAAACTTGCTCAAAATGCAGAATTTGTAAATTACGTAGACCTTTTTGGGATTGATCAAGCTGCCAAACAGTTCCGACGACATGTCAAGAAACTTAAAGACGAGTACCTCCAAAGGAAAGTTGAAGCATACATGGACATGCTGCCTTCTATCCTTCGGGATTTCTTCCCTGATATACCAAGTTTGGAAGACGGGTGAGTGAAAAAGGTGCTCAGTGAGAAGTGTACCACCAGAAAAATCTTGTTATCTTAGTGTGTATGAAGTGTTGTTAAAGAAAGTAACATGTTGAGTTGTTATGGTAATCCAGGATATTTATGTACACTGCATTAGTCTTCAGTACAGGTACAGTACCCAGTGTTTACTTAATGTTCATTTTATAGTTTCACAGTTTATAGTGCAACATTTTGTTGGGTCGCATTTTAACATGATGTGATTGCATCCACTGTATATTCAAGGACAGCAGTGGTAATGAGTAACTCACATACAGAGAGCTAAATCAGGTTAATTCATAGGCAAATTTGAGTTATGATAAACAGGATCTTTTTCTACATTAGATTTTGTCCAGCCCAGTATTTCTGCTTAAACTTGAGTATAACTAAATCTTCATGAGAACTAATCCATAAATTTATACTACCATTTTCAACATTTAATTACATCTTGAAGAACTAAACTTTGTCTTTATCTGTATAATATCTTACCTCATGCATTTGAATTGTGGGTTGGGATGTTCTTGGAATTTGAAGAGGAGTTTCTGTATTAGTATTGTTATTATTTTGGATCAAATAATAGACCTTGATAACAACTCTTTACTAGAAGAGAGGAATACTTATATTAGTTGAAAACTAAGCAGACCTCAATCCTCCCCCCTTGCATGTGATGCCTGCAAAATGAAGGAGGAAACAACATAGAAACACTTTGACGAGGTTTGTTAAAAACAATAACCTAATGTACAGACCAGCCGAGAAGAGAAATTATTATATTGTCTTAAACTACTATTCTCAAACTCAAGCATTATAGTTCTGACATTGGTAGTTAAAGTTTTGTCAGTATGGGTCTTTTTGATTTGCTTGTATGTATGTAGTCCTTGGATATATTTAACTAAGTTTACTACTGGGAGTTGGTTGATTGAACAGAAGCTGTATATTAATTACATACTGCAAAGGATTTTCCAATTTTGACCTGCAAAACTTCTTTTTGAAGTTGCTTATTGCTTATTTTTTAAAGTATTAATTTCCTAATGTAACTTGTGGTTCTCTTCTGTCTAGTTTATCTTTTGGGCAGAAATGTTTGTACTCTTCTTCAAAGCAGGTGTACTTTATATTTATCATGGGTTGCAAGTCACATTTTGGAACTGATTTCATAATTATAAAGTACAGTCATATACAAGAAAGATTGATTGTTTTGAATCGTAATATGGGTTGGTCTGGTAAAAACATGTTTCTTTCCCATGCTGAGTTATTTATCACGGGTTGCAAGACACATTTTGGAACTGATTTCACAATTACAGCATAAACTACTGTCTTATACAAGAAAGATTGATTCTGGTGAATGTTTTGATATGGGTTGCTCGGTAAAAATGTATCCTTCCCAAGCTGAGTTATTTTATATCTCAATGGATCATTTGAATCCTTATTTTTATTAAATGACCATTTACTGATGAGATATTATTTGTACTTTTTGTATTCATTGTTTCATGTCAAATGGAGGGTTTTCCCATGTACAGTAACCAGAGAAGGATTTTATATGTCATTAAGACAATTATTCCCTCCAAAGAAGAAGTGGGGGACATAGAGCAAAGAACTCTCTCCATTGTTTTGTGTCTTGGATTGTGTCCTCTTATGGCACTTCCTTGCTCAAGAACTCCTCTAATAATGGTTGAATTTTTGTTGCAGTTTTTACAAACTATCAGCAAACAGAATATATTAGTTGTATGATAATATTTTAGGATAATCTAGGGTTTCTGTTGAAGAAATAGTATTTTGTGAATTGTGTGTTGTATATATGCACAGTTAACTTCATTATAGCCTAAAATCTCATGCAACGCACAAGATTTCAGTAGAATTAAACCACTCAAGTCTTTCCTCTGTTTTCACCTCCACCGAGTGCCACTTATCTCCATCCTCTTCACTCATAGTTCTTATTCAAGTAGTTTTAGGTCTTCCAACTCCTCTGGTGGCCACAGGAGCCCAGCTGAAACTTACCTTCTTTTACTCTTTGGAGTTGGTGCAAATGACATGTCCAAGGATTTTCTATCCAGCCTTTTATAGTCTTGTCTACCTAAGGAATTTTGTAATTTCCCTTGTGGGATCATTTCTTACTGTTATCCTACCATCTGAATCTTAATATACTTCCTAAAGCTATATTCTCAGACACGTTTCATGTCCTTATGGCGATACAGATCATACTAAAATAACTTAATCTTTCTTTCACATGGCTTTTCAGTATATATAGTTGATTTCCATATCTATTCAACCTGACCAATTTTTTATTTTCCTGTTTTATTGGGCGTCATTGTTCCTAAATATTTTAAGATTATGACTTCATTTTATTAAGAAATCTTTTGTCATCTTTTGTTTTACTAATGAAAGTAATCGTCTTTTTATTTTAAGTCAAGAGTGTGACTATAATCGAATCCAAACCATTTCCGTTTGTAACCACTTTTCATTATAAAATCAATGAGAGGGACATTTCCCCCATAGCACCTTTGCAGTTTACTGCAAATTCAAATGACAAGACCCTGTCATATGTAATGGGAGTACTGAAGTGATTTAAGACCTTCCATAATAGTACATACTTGTCTTTGGACACAGTTAAGTGCCTTCTCGTAAACAACATAAACCATAGTTATTTGTTGTGTAACATGCCTTTTCTCAAACCAGCATGTTACCTGGTAAGCATTTTATCAATTTCTTTCTCTGGCACATTTAGGATTAACATACTAAAGTTTTTCATCACAACTGACAAAAGTGCAGTGCTTCTATAGTTACCACATTCAGTCAGGTTATCTTTCCTTATTGTCTTTTCTATCACTCCCATTCCCATATTCTGCAAAATAGTCTAATTATTGTATACACAAGGGGTCTTTTCAGCTAAAATCATGTATGCCCTGTATACCACTGCTTTTCTTCTCCTAAGTTTCTCTGTTACTGTGTCTACTGTAAAACCTGTGAATCATTCATCAGTACATTCAGACCATCTTCAGCTTCTGGTATATCTGTCTGATTGCCTCCATCATATCTGTTATTCATGATAGTATAAAATCTCCCTCCTGTTAGCACTGGCCAGTCCAGAATGGAAGTTTCCAAGAACTCCATTTCATTCTGGCTGTGTGAGGTGATTAAACAGGCATACTTTGACCTTATAGTTCTGTCACAGAGTCTGTGCAGGCTAGAGCAGGTGACATCAGAGGAATGAGTTCTCAGGCACTTAAGAAGAACTTGTCTATTCATAGGGTTTTGAATGTTGGTTCCTGGCTTCAGCTGACCACGTTCACTTCCTATTCCTGAAGGACATTGGGACCGGTGGTGGCTGCCCAAAAACTATCCAAAATTAGACAAAGTGTCAACATGGAAAAGATTATCTTTGTCTCTCCTTGAGGAAATATGTGGAACTAGTAGAATCATCTTTCATGATGGAAATATCACAATATTCTCAGAATTTGAAAGTGATTTCCCTTTATTAACATACAAGAAAGTGTGAAGGGTGAGAATGAAGTCTTGATTGGTGCCTCACCCTCATAAGTTATTCTAAGTTTTATACAGTGAATAGATAGGCTGAACTTTTGTATGAATTGTAATTGAGGTTGTTTATAAAAACCCCATAGTCTTCCATGTCATTGAAAGCATATAAAGTTGCTTTTAATTTTTACATTGCATAATATTTTGACCTAGCAGTTGAAAATTTTGTTTGCCGGTTACATTGTAAATGTTAATTGATTACATTGTTTTATGGATCTGCCAAGGAATGAAGGCGAGAGACCTTGCCATTTCAGTCTGCTTTTTCTTTGGAATTTATATTAAAAATTTGTGAATGCAGTACATAAATAAGAATTTATAAAACATAACATCCTCACAGTTTGAAGGTTTTGTGTAAAGTTTTATGTCCAATGTGCAATTCATGCAATTTATGGACCAAGGTTGCCTTTTTTATTTTTTTGCTAGACATTTGAAAATGACCATTCACACCATTAGGCAGACTATCCATCTTCCTGGATTTTTTGTTTCGGTTGTCCATCTTCCTGGAGTTTTTGTTTCTTGCATGTAAATTGTCATAAGTTACCACGTTTCCAGAAGAATTTATTGCATGTTTTCTAGCAATCACATTTGCTTTGATTGGGTTTCTTTTCTGGATAGGACTTTCTTTGAGGACAATGGTTTATAAAAACAATTTTGTTTTGACATCTAAAACCCTTTTTAGTAAGAGGATTATTTTATTTTCCAAGTGAGGATCTAAAGTACCTTGGGATCATCAATGTTAAATTGGTTACTTGATTGGTTTTTCATTTATGATTGGTTTTTGGGTTCATCTTGAAGAAGTAGACACTTTGAAAATAGTACTGAAGACACCTCTCGGTTCTGAGGAAAGGCACTGGTTTGCAAAGACCCCGCATGTTTATGAAGATAGAATTTCATAGGGAAAGTAAACCCAATTTTCAAACTTTTTGAGGAAAGCCTTAGCAGGAAAAAATAGTGACACACTCTGTTAAGATAAAAGTTGTTTATTGGGAAAGTGCCTGTTTTTTTCTGCTTTTTTTTGTAGTTCATTGAGCAAAAAGCCATGTGAACTGTTGCCACAGCTTCTGTTAATATTTTGTTAGGATTTCGTGTTTTGATACATTTAGGTTGACCAAACCAGTATCATCACCTGGTTAGAGGCCATGTTAGTTTCTGCTATTTTCCTGTTAGGTTTTGCTGCTTACCATATGCCGTGTGTGATACACTGTAGGTGATAAGGTTTTATGCAGCATTCTGTTAGTCCCAGGTGCATTGCTTTTTGCTTTTCATTTCTTTCCTTTGGTCTCTTCTTAGATAGCTCTAATTTTTAAACTTTACCTTTATCCATTTTCAGTTTTTATGCAAGAACAAATATTTGGCAAGCCGTTTGAGAATCTATAAGCATGAGTTACTATTCTTGTAGGCTATTTCATAGAAGTGTAACGATTGCTATTAGTATGTGTTTATTGTCTGTAAGCATTTCTTATTTTTATTTTGTTGTTAGTCCATTAACTGTTATAAAAACTGGCAAACATTTTCTTATAAATCCTTAAGTGTGAACTGTGTTTGTCTAGTAACAGGACCATAATGACTGGCTCATCGTGAAAGGCTCAGTTGTACAAGATCTCAGAATCTTCTAGGTTGAAGAAAATTGTTCATTTTAGAGAAGGGTTCTGGATGTCGAAAATGAAAATAAATTACAGTAGTTCGTGGACTACGCAGTCTTTATTTTTGTAGGAAGGTTTTTGGTAAAAAAAATTCTGTTAACAAACCTTTATGAAGAAAGATTTTGTGAGAAATTATGAGGGAAATTCTTGATGGAACACATAATATTTGAATGGCTTCAAGGGTTGAAGGAAGAATCATAAGCTATTACTTGTTTAAAAGTGTTGTAATGACACTAAGGCTTGAAAGTAATAGCATACAAATCTGATGCTCGATACACATTTTTGTGTCAGATTTTATTTCTTCATCACTGACCTATCAAATGCTCAAGTTTCAATAGGATGTTAAAGGTAGTCTCATCTCCATTGGTAGTAAGGTGTGGTAAGGGTTTTTTTTTGCTTAGATTTACTGAAGTTAGTTTGAAGGGGAAATTAACCTTTGAGGTGTCTCATTTCTCATTGATGATTGGAATTTGGATTATGAGGAGTCTCAATATAAAATTGTAAGGATTGGTAAAAATGTTGATTTTGCTATTTTAGTTTAAATTTTATTCATGTTTATGATAGTGCTTCAATGACTGTCTCTTTATTATATTACTTCCTGCAATTTTTATACAGATAAGCCATCATTTTTCCATTATAATATTTTTTATCTATTTTGTATGTTGGGTTGGAAAGTGAAGGGAGTTCTTGCGATTGTCTTCTGTCATTCCCACCCTATGAAGGGAATTGCTTTTTGAAATTAGGTTTACATTGATTTATTTATTTACTTTTTTGTACAGTTTGAGAAGCTTCTTTATTCTGTACTATGGTAGGTTTATTGAAATGTTGATAATTATTTTTTTTATAACACTTGAACATTCTGCTTTATTGTGAAGGAATTGTTTGGTGATATCTGAAATACATAGAGCAGTGTGTTGTAAAAGAAAGTAGGTCTGAATTTTGTTTGCTTGAACAAGAGATCTGGCATCACTGCATGGGTGAAAAGTGTGGGAGTTTTTCATAGGCTGCTAGGTTTACTAGATGAATATTTGTGTGTTGATGTGGAGATGTTTTCAATAATGTTCCTAGCTATGCAAACTATTCATTTCTTGAGAAATGTTCTCCATCCTTTTTTTTTATGTGTTGAAACCTTTTTTATTGAAACCTGTTCATAATATTCCTCAGTGAGATGCTTGATGAATTTTGATGAATTATTTTGGTGTTACTTATGTCTAAGTTTCCCTTTCATCCATATCAGAGTCACACATATGTTTAGCAGAATTGCAAAATCTAAATTTTGTTTTACCTAATTACTCAGTTATTCTGTGGTTTTTACATTTTTTTAATGCTAAAGCCATAGAACCATGTTTTATAAGGTTTAGCTCACTACTCATTGTTAATTTTTTTCCTCCCTTCATGCCCTGTGCCAATAGTACACTTACACCTTGATATTTACTGATGATTTCTTACGTTCCCTGGCAAGGTACCATACTACATATCTTGGAGGGTATTTCTTATTGCTTTTGTAATAGGTACAGTAATAATATTCACTCATTTTATTCATGGGTCATTCAGGATAAGCCAGTTTGTTTTATGTATCCTCTGGAATGTATATGTGTGTGTTTATGATTTTTGTAGCTCATGGTAGAAAAAAGGTCAGGGTTCCCTTATATAACAAAGTGTGCTTTCAGTGTTTAGCTCAGCCCTAGTCACTGTTAGTTTATATGCTGCAGAGTGGATGCTTTCAAAGTTCACCTGTACCATAATTCTTTGTGGAAATTTCTTATGCCAAATTGAAGTCCGTTTCACTCCTCAAAGCCCATTTTATTTATTAATTAATGACTATACAATAGAAGTAAATTTTATTAGCATTACTTTGTACTAGTTGAAGTTTAGTCTTTAATGGTCTCTCATAGTGGTTATCAGTGTTTCTTAAGATAATGATAAGGTCTACTATTGTGTTACATAAATAATGGGATGTCACTGTTATGAAAAGTATATTTTATGTCTTGTCAGAATTCTCCACTATAGTATTTATGTAAAGTGTGATGGTTGTTTGGTTCTTGTACTCAGTTTTTTGCAATGTAATAGACAATGGATAATTTCAAGTTTACTAAATTTTATTTTTTTGCGGAATATTCAATATCACTGTTTTGTTGATATCTTAGAAAGATATCGTAATCATGTTTATTTAATGTGATTTGTATTTTTGTGTCAGTTAGAGAGAGTAAGAGGGGAGTTTATAGTGATCATGGTTAATGTTTCACTAGAACATTAGTTTTTTTTGTAAATAATGGATATGGTTATTCTTTGACCATGAATGATTTGATTCATGTAACCAAAGCCTTCTTGGATTTTATGGGATTATATGAAAAAGTTATAAACCTGAAACTCTGTATGGTATTAAGGAGAAACGTGTGTCCAGTATAGCTGCTGAATGGTCTTGGTATATGGTATGTGACATCAAGCTATGAAAGAACCTCTTCATATTTTAAAGGAGCATTTCTTAAAGCTTGTAAAATGTAGAAAAACAATAATTTCTGGGCTCAGCCGTGTCGCTCCGTGAAATGGGGACTTTATTGGCTACCATATTTAATTGAGCTATGTAGGTAGTTAGGTAGTTTTAAGGGAATATTAGCATAAACTTCTTTACTAGTTCCTTTATTATCTGTTCATAAGTTAGTTGTTTAGTATATTCATGCTTGATATGTTAGAGTTATTTTCAGTATAGTTTTAGGTAATTGTTAGTAGCCTAAAAAACAATTTAACACTAAAAAATTATTTATAAAATTATCATTTGACAGAATTACTTAGTTTTTGCTCATTGATAATAAATACAATAAGTTTCTTTACAGCAATTAAATCATGTTCCTTATTGAATTTAGAGATATTCTCCCCCCATTTGTAATAGAAAATAAAAAAGACAATTAGTTGGTGTACTGGTGATGAAGGTGGTTTTAACGAAACTGCATATTGGATGTCTGTGCCTAGGTTATTGTTCATCTTAGGTTTAGTGCATTAGATTTTGTCTTTAACAAAAGATTGCTAATAGCAGAGCACTTTCTCATATATTTTCCCAGACGTTCTTATGAGCGACAGGTACTTCTCCCTAGGTATTGTACATAATTGATTGGTAATTTTGAAGATGGGAGTGGCATTGATATCCTGAATAATTTTTAGTCATAATTTTAATAAAATGTACAATTTGTTATTTACAAGAACTTTATGTCATATCTTGATGATTGGCAATAGTATTGAATGACCTTCCTGGTCTGAGTCCCGAGGCTTTTTCCACAAAACTGTCCGTCCATGCTTTCATATAGAATATCACTCAGCGTTATTACTGTTGCTCATTGATACTTCTTTTATTTTCAGGGATTGGTTAAGTATTCAGCAGAGAATTTGTGACCATCCCGACTTTGATCGTTATTTCATACGATGTAATGAAGACATCCCTTGGTCAGAAAACACAGATCTCCTCGACTCTGCTGACACACGCATTCCTTTTGATGTCTTAGACTCAAATGAAGCAGAAACAGTTTTTAAGAATCATGTTAATGCTCTCCAAGCTGAGCTAGAGATGAGAGAGTAAGTATTCAGTTTGATGTCCTTTATAGCTTTTCATTTTTCTCATTTACAGCTTTCATTTATATATTCATTTTTGTACTTGGAACAAGTATTCATATGTGAGCATATTGATGCATTAAGCAGCAGCATATTAGAAGAGGTTAACAGAATTTTTTTTTTATTCGTAGAATAGTGCAGAGGGATTCATGTTTAAAAAAAATGAGGATGCTGAAAAAACAGGCTAAGCTGCAGTGACTGTAACTAAATCAAATATTCTTGTTCCTTTTTTTATTTATTTATTTATTTATTTATTTTTTTTTTTTTACAAATCTGCAAAACCCATCTTCTTTATTAATGGCAGGGGCAGTGAATAATAAATCTAACCACACCAGATTAAAAAATAAAACCAGGTTTTTAATTGTTGACCATTCCAGAAAGAATTCCATATTGAAGTAATATTAATCTATCTGAACTGGTCATGCGTACCAGTCTTTTACAGATAACCCACATGACCTAATCCTACAGTACAGTGAATGGTGAACAACACTTACAATAGAACATACAGTACATATTTAGTGATTGTCCATTTTTCTGCCAACAGTATGTTTCAAATATTGCCCAGATCCTGAAAAGAAATTTTGTTATGACTTCAACATTTTTTCATCTAATAACAGTTTAAAGGCATTTCAGTATAGTAGATATGTTTTAATATAAGAACAAACCCTTTGAGCCTGTTGTGTGAATTAAGAATGTTAAATCAGTGGTATAGCTGAATTGGGATTATCTGTCTGTCTTCTTGTTAGTTCAGTTGTGGTATAATGTTTAACATCTGCCACACTTTGGAGGTATTTCAATCTCTTTAAATTTAAAGATAGACAGTCATGCATAGATGTTCTTGAAAGGAGATGGGCTGTCTCTCCTTCGAAGTCTGTCTTACTTGGTTATTGCAACTTTCAATGCAGCTTTCAAATGATTGAATGGATTTGTCATCAAATTTATTTCTTCCCTGTTGGAGTGATAGCCATTAAACTACGTACCAAGATAAACCATCATGCATGGTACATGTGAGGAAAAGTTTCCATATGGATCTCCTTTGCTTACCTTGTCATTGTCTTTACATCTCCTGTTATGTGGTTGGAGGATCTTGGTTACTATACTTAATAGTAAGATAGACTAAACAAGGAGATATGTGTTTGATAGGAGATTGCTTAGCCATCTGTCTGTTATGTTGTCATGCATCAGTTTGTCATTATAGCTACTTTTACACAGCAGAAGGGATTTACGTTAAACTTGGTATGAAGTAAGACTATCATGCATAGATATCAATACGCAATGGAGGGGTACACATTTTTCTTTCTCTCAGTGCATCTCCTTTTTACCTTGTTATCACATCTCCTTGGACTACATGGTTTGAAGGTTTTCAGTTGACCTTGCTGTTTGATATTTTGAGGATTATCATGCCAACTTTTGCCTTGCTTTACCAGCAGCAGATGGCGAAGAACATCTTGTAGACCCAGCTGTCCAAATTAAAACCTTTTGACTAATCCTTGCAAATTGTCCATGTAACTTTGGGAGAACATTTGGTCCTTAAAAGAATGCCACTGCCAGTGATGGTCCTCCTTTAAGGACAACATGAAAACTACTGCAGGATTTCCATCCCTTTCAGCACAAGTATGGAGGCGTAATGGCTAAGGGAATGAAATGTGAAAAACACACATAACACAAAATCATGTACGTAATAATTGGTGTAAAGAAAGTAGAGAACTAGTGGTAACCATTGCTGTGAAATAGACAAAAAGGAGATGAATAGTTGAAGCAAACATTGCTCTGACAACATTAGACCCTGCTAAGGACAAGGCAAGTGGAAAATGGTATGTTAAGACCCCTACAAGCAAAAATATGGTCAGCAAGACCATATTGAAATTAACAAAAACTATGACGATTTACATGAAAGAATGAGCAGAATAAACTCAAAACAGCAACTGGATGATGCGTAGGTTATTTGGTTGGAAGATATCACTGAAAAACTCCCTAAAAATAAGAGAAACACAATAAATATGATAAACAATACAAAATTATAAATAAATGTAATTACACAAAAAATTAAATCCTGTCATTGTCATGTCACCAAAAGCAGCAAAAGTGCTGTTAGGTCTTGGAGCAAATGGTAGTATGTCTAATTACTATCAAGGTGAATGGAGAAATGAATATCAGTTGAGCAACTTCGGGAATCTTTGAAATATCTTTTTTTGTATACCTGGATACTTTCTGGTCAGTTTAAGGCTGTTTTATGACTAATTGATTTATATTAACAAATAACAGACATATATAGAAGTTTCTATTTTGTGTGGTATTCTGAAATATTTTTATAAGGCTTTAAGTTTTAAGTACTTTGTCAATATTTTTATTGTGATATCCAATAATGATGTTTATGTACTAATTGCGATTTTATTTCTGCTACATTCAGGCTACCAAGAAGGTACTGTCAACTTTCTGAGTGCATGATCTCTTTTATTCTTTTATGTAGTTAAAAAGTCAAATTTTAGAGACGTTCTAGTGTAGCAAGATAACATTGTTCAGTTGGATTACATAACTTTACTACAACTGGTAGATTGTTTTATTGAAATTGTTATGCTTGATTCACGCTACATTTTTATTTGGGTTTAGAAGTCACATTAACTGTAGACATGGCTAGAGTACTGTACCTTATTTATGGTAGTTGTAGTACATACATAGAGTATCTATTTTGATATGTTGCTTGTAAATTCAAAATAGAGGGTAATGATTAATTTTTAAGTTGTGCTGTTACTGATCTTTTGTGTTGTCAGTGAGGCAAAATATATCTCCAACTTTATCAGATGTTTGTGAGTCTTCTCAGCAGTTGCCTAGTTGAAGCTGATTGGTTTCTTTGTTTCATGTTGCTGTTTTTCTATAACTTAATATGTGGGCATCTTCAGTGGATTCTTGTCACTACTTTTGATTTGCTTAAAGTGGCAGCAATGACTGTTTTGATGTTTAAGTACTTCATTTGTAGCCGTGATCTAGATTCAGGTAAATATTTTTTGGAAGGCATTAAGGCTTCATTTAGGCTTACTTATATTAAGCCTAATACTGAATTTGATGTCATTGTGTTATAGGGTCATTAGAATTGGTAGCTCCCTTGGCATTTCACAAAATTTAATCTTGACATATGGAGGGATAAAAAAAGAAAAACATAGAACCAATGTCTGTGATATACAGAAGTTTGACAACATTGCGGTAGCGCCAGTATTGCATACGGAATGTGATAGTTTACACTTTTGGGATTATATTTTGTATGTCTAGTTTTAAATTTTTCATTAATGCAGTCTTAATACAGATTGTTTGACAACAAACCTATCTTTTACATTTGCCCCATATTTGTGGTCCTTATGAATCTTAGACACAGATGCATCATCTATGAATCAATAGAAAATCACTTGTTGGATGGATGACCGCCACTGTGTTAGCACCCCAAAGGGTAATCATAGAGTCACCAAAAATAAAGATATCAGTATTGAAATTTTATGAGTACTTACTATTCTGCTGATATATATATATATATATTTATATATATATATATATATATATATATATATATATATATATATATATTATATATATATAATTATATATATATATATATATATATATATATATATATATATATATATATATATATATATAAGATATATATAAATATATATATATATATATATATATAAATATATATATAAATATATATATAATATATATATATCTATATATATATATATATATATATATATATATATATATATATATATCTATATATATATATAGAATAGATAGATAGATAGATAGATAGAAGATAAGATAGAATAGATAGATAGATAGATGATAGATAGATATATAGATAATATAATAATAATAATTATAATGATATATAGATAGAAGTAAGATAGATAGATAGATAGATAGATAGATAGATCGATAGGAGATAGATAGATTGAATGATAGACTAGATAGATAGATAGATAGATAGATAGATAGATAGATAGATAGATAGTAGTTTTGAGCCAGAAAATTGATAACTGATTTGGAGTGTGTGGTGACTAATAATACCAGTTATGTGTCTTGAAATAATAGTTTGAACTGCCTGGTTAGCTTCTGGTGAGTTCTCAATCAGAACTGTTTTGAGTACCAAATATAAAAAAGTTATCTGCTTTGAGTGTTTTTTTTTTCTTTTTCTTTTTTTTACTGTTTCTGGTCTCTCTTGTCTTTTAAAGCAAGTGGAGGCTCTTTTCTTGCCCATGGTTAGACTATTATTTGATTGCAAACTTGAGGAGAAAAAGATGTGTGAATTCCTTTCCTTAAAAATCCTGTACGCTTTTATCGACTTAGAGAATGAATTTGGGACCTGTTTGTTAGTCAGTTTTTGGGTCATAGTTGAAGTGCAGTGAGTGATTAAATGATAGAGAGGTTAATGTATGTTGGTATATTTACCATGTAAAGTGAAAATGAAAGGGGCCTGGCAAGGTAGTCTTTGTCTGACTGCGGTTCATTGTTTCATAAGATACAAATGTACCATCTCTCTCTCTCCCCTTGTTCTCACATTTTATCGTCTTCACCATACAACCTATGCTGACAATAGCAGAACTTACACTAAAATCAGGAATAGCCCATTAAAATGTTAGTGCACTCATGCCAAACTTAGTTCATGCTCAGAACCCATGAAGAAGGCATTAGGAACAAAACATTGTACCTTAATTTCTCTTATGGTTGTTGCAGAAGAAATTAAATTGCACATCTTAACCACAGGCATTCTTTTCTGTTCATGTTTATAGGTAGTTTCCCGGAGCCCTGTTGTAAAGTTCTCATTATCTAAAGGTTAACATCCATCCAGGCAGCACTTTTGTTTTTGCATAAACATTGTTTGCAATCCTTTGATTCTCACATACCTTTTATTAGACACTTAGGATTATAGGAATAAATTAGAATATGTTTTGAATTTGTCAGTTGGCTTCGTCATTACTTGAGTGTGTTGATGATTATTTAAGGAAGCAAGCATTTCATGTGTACTTCCCTCATATAGGTTATGCTAGAGGTTCTTTAAGGTTCCCAGTTTTATAGCCACATGGTGATGGTGCCCTATGTCAATCAAAGAGATGTAGTGAATTGTGTATTAAGAGTAGTTGTAGCATTATTTAAGGAAATATAAAGTTCAGTAGAATTAGAGAGTAATTTGTTTTACTGAAATTGTATTTGTATTTTATTATAATATCAATAATTTCTTTTGATTTTGTATATTATGAGTTTTACGCTTTTTTGTAGTTAACAAATGTCATTTTTTAATTGTTCTTGCTTTATCATTGTTTATTTTAATTATATCAGGAAGTAACTAAATCAGATTGATTTTTTATTGTTTTGGGTACAGTATTGCATGATGCAATGATTTACTGAAATAATTGCCATCTTGTTAGTGAAATTAATAGAATGTATTAGTTTTATACACCTTGCGTGAAGATGAAGTAGTTAGTACATTTTACTGAAAATCTTTGGTAATGAAACTGAAACAGGGTGGAATGTGTTTGTGTTTGGTTATTGTTAGACTAATAGTCTTTTACATATGGTGAAATTTAGGTAGAATCTCCAGAGTAAATCTCATTGGTTTAGTACTGCATATTTTAAAGTCCTTTAGATAATTCCCTATTAATGTTAATGACTGTTCCTTTTACTTTTTAAAAGAAGTTAAGTATGGCCTCCTGTCTCATGATTTCATGAATCCATAGGGAACTTTAAACCCGGCCGTATATGTATGATTTTGTTACTGCCTTTGATAGGGATCTTAATTCATGACACAATATTCATAGAATCTCCCAGAAATAAGAAAAAACTTTGGAACCTTATCGAAAGAATTTCATTGGCAGTTTTATTTTCTTTGTTGTCTTTGTTTAGATTGAGGGGATTAGGAGCTATGATGATGTACATTTACTTAGGATGTGTGTTTATGACATTCTTGCAAGTAATGATAATAACTGTAAAACTGAATGGGTTTCAGATTGCATGCATTATGAGTTAAATTATTTTGACTTGAAATAGAAAATCTATTTTTTTTAACTACTATTGTCATAATGTTTATCTTGATTTGGTGTGAAATATTGTTTACAGAAAGAGATTAGGGTAGACAGCAAGTATCTTTTTGTAACTTTTTTTTTTGTACTGATTAATTTTTCTCATCCAGGATGCGAGACAGATTCAAAATCCTACTAGCAGAAACGGGTTACGTGACTCCAGGAAAGAGATTAGATGAAGTAAGGGTTCTTTTCATGGGTAGAGAGAGTTTTGACTCCCTCTCAGAGAATGATCGACAGTATATTTATGACCAGCACCAAAAGGACATCACAGAAAAAGCAAGACAAAATTTCCATGTAAGTGGTTATGTTTTGTAACCAGAATGTAAAGACCAAAAATTATTTGTGTACTGCAGAATAAATCAGACATTGAGTACAGTGTACTATATTATTAAAAAAAATGCATTAGTAATTGATTGGAGAGCTTTCTTATTTTAAAGTATTCTTTTAATTATATAGTAATGTAATAATTTTTTTTTCCTTAGTACCCCTCTATAGGGTAACAAGGAAGTAGTTCTTAAAGTAATATAGGATTCCATTGTATATATTAATATTTTCTCAGATTTTTTTTCATACTTTTTTCCGTGTATGAAGACTGGGGGGATAGGCAATTTCAGTACTACAGTAATTTGAGGATGCTTAATGTATTGGTGTTTGCACTGAATAAAGCTATCTTTGATTAATGGATTTGCATGGAAAGCATGCATTAATTTGTGAAAATTTCTCCTGCAGGAGTTGTTATTAGAACAGGCTGAGCTGTTTTACCATGTGAAAAGTATTGCACCAACTGGTACTATAACACAAGACGATATTAGAGAAATCACTCAGACACTACAAGAAGATAGCAGGTAAGTTTGTATAATTAATTTCTTGTTGCTTTTATGTAAAAGAATTTCAGTGTTCTTCCCGTATTTGTAGGGAATAGGTAAAACTAAAGAAAAACCCACTTAAAATGTTTATACCTGGTTTTTTAATATTTTTATCACAAAAAGTGGATTTTATGATGAAATTTATTTAAAAAACCAAGAATTTGTGGATATTTCCTCATAGAAAATACTGCGAATAGGCAAATTTTCCACGAATCCGGAGTCTGGGAATACCTGGGTTCACTGTATTACAACTGTAGAGAGTTCATTATCAGAATAGATGGGCTCAGTCAAATTAAGGGAATTTTTCAGTTCTCCTGAATATCTTTGTACGTGAAAGTTTTATATGCTTAAGCAGTGGTAAATTTACCAAACCTGAGAAATCATTAGGTAGGTAAATGCAACAAACACCATTACTTGATATCCTAAGCTCATGCACTACACTAAGTTTATATAAATACTGGTACTCAGAATGGTGTTCACAGATTTTCAAGTATGCTGAGATCTTCTTTTTTCTTTTCAGGTATAAAGTTTTGGATAGGTTAGAAAGTGAAAGAACATTGCTGCTTCTTCAGCATCTTGGTTTCGTACATTGTCCCAAGAAGGAACATTGCCCATCTTATCCTAATTGTATGGATTGCCTCATCGAAAAGATAATTGCTAACAAAGCAGCTAAGTATGTTTTTATTTGGTTTGGTTTTATCGATAGATTTACACCTTTTCACTCAAGGAATTTAGGGGGAAGTATTGTAAATTGTTAAAAGAAGTTAGTCATTAATGATTAGTTCATGATTTTTACATCATTGAGGATCCCATATTTTTTTCCATTACAATATTTAATTCAAACTTCTTTAAAATGTAATGTAGTAGTACTAAATTCAAATATCACAAAAAGTGTGTTATCCATTTAGAATAGCTTTTCAGAGAAGTGTGTGACATGTTTAGTGGCAAATGTTACTGTGATGATGATTGTTACACCATTTTGTTTGCCAAAAAGATTTTTGCAAGTGCCTGCTGTGGCTGATCTAACCTATCATATACATTACTACTAGGAGGTTGTCATAGACTAGGTTATAATCACAGTCTATACCCCAACTACGTAATGCCAGCATGGCCATTTCTTATGTATAATAGTTTATTGAAAACTATAAAGAAATGTTTGTTCATAGCAAACTCATCAAACTTATAGAACCCAAATTTGCATTGTGTTGTCCCTAAATTCATCCATTTTAAAGTTGTCGAGACAAAAGGAGTAGAGGAGCTATTGAGTGACTGTCTGTCCATGCACACCTCTTGAACCACTGGTTGAAACCATTGGTTGAAAGGGACTACCCTGCCCAATTGTATCGTGTGCCCTGTGACTGCAAACATTTTTTAGTCTCCTTGGCTCAAATAGGCAGTTCAGAGTTGCTTATTTCGTATCAGAAAATATTTTGTTAATTTTTTTTTTTTTTTAGCATTTTCTGACTGTCCATATTTTCCCCTTCTTTCGTAATTACTGTACGATATCTGTCAGTGTAGGCAGTCCCTGGTTATTGGCGGTCCGGTTTTATGGGGCTTGTCTAGCACCGATTTCTGGTTATGCGCAGATGGTAGAGTATTGTCGCTAGTAGCTAATACATACCTAATAGAGGTGCCATTAACCGGTTATTGATACCGAAATCCGGTAATTGGCACCAATAAGTGCCTAGGGGATTTTCTTGGTTATCAGCGATTTTCATTTATCAAGCCATTGGTACAGAACCCCTGCCGATAATATATGTATATGTGTATATGTATGTGTATGTATATGTGTATGTAAATGTGTATATATGTATATGTATATATGTATATGTGTATATGTATATATGTGTATATGTGTGTGTGTATATATATATATATATATATATATATATATATATATATGTATATATATATATATATATGTATATATATATATATATATATATATATAGTATATATATATATATATATATATATATATATATATATATATATATATATATATAGATATATATATAAATATATATATATATATATATATATATAATATATATATATATATATATATATATATATATCTATATATATATATATATACATATATATATATATATACTATATATATATATATATATAATATGTATATGTATAATGTATATGTATATGTATATATATATATATATATATATATATATATATATATATATATATATATATATATATATATATATATATATATATATATATATATATATATATTTCTGGGTTCGACCTGTGTCGGCCAGTGAAATGTCCCTGTAGCACACATTTCTAGGTATAAATAGATGCTAAATATACCAGAGAAAAAGCTAAATGGAATGCTGAAGTTACTACCTTCAGCTCGCTCACCCTATAGGGCGAGTGGAAGCCACTACCACAGATATTCTGCCAATTAGAAGACTCCTCTCAAAACCCCTCTCTATATAGGTACCGTTACAATGTCTACTTTACGTCTACCTTCCGCTCGCTACTACTACAACTCCTGCCTGAAGGCTTCATTCCTGTATTACCACATTCAGTGTCCATACGCGCTTTTTTTGCTGTCCTCTTCAAGTGTTTTTTGGCGAAGCATGTCTGCCCCAGAGCCCCAAGCTTCTTCATCTAAGTTGAGTATTCCATTTTTCGTTTTTGTATCTCGTGAGGGCACGTTGCATCCCTTTTTTAGCCCTTTTTTGGTCCCTTTGTTCTCGCGAACCGGGCTGACGCTCCTTTTATATCCGCCATTTTGGGTGCATCATTCGCGGCGTGTGTTTTTTCTCAATTGTTATTTTATGATGAATTTTGCCTCCATCGTTTGCATTTCACTGTTTAGACTACTGTTTTCGTATGCCTTTTCATTATTCTCGCTCCTGTTGTTTTCTGGAGCATTGGTTTTACAAATTTTATCCTTACGTTGTTGAGCCTAACTCGCTCCTGACGTACTCTGAGGCCTCTTCTTTTACGTTTATCTTTTGTTATTTATAGCCTTTTGTGGCTCCTTTGTTATCCTCAGCCCCTCAGGAGCGTGTTGGTTTCCCCTCGTACGTACGATTTTATTTTATTTTTCATGTTATACGCAAGTAGTGTGTTTTTGGCTTTTAGGCTAGCCTAGCAGTACGCCAGTTTTTTGTGGAGAGGGCGATTCCTCTCTCTCTCTCGCGGTACTCATGCATGCATTCTTTTAGTGTGTTTTTCGATGTTAGTCAGTAATGCACTCGATTATATGCACCTTTGTGATAAACTATTCAGATATTTATTTTCTTTTGTTGAGGTTGAAAGTCCTTGCGATGCCCTTCCCTGGCATACCCAACCAGACCTAGGCTAGGTTTTGGAAGGTAGGCCAGGCAGTCTTATGCCCCTCCACCTTTCGGCTCCATCCTTACCGCCTCTTGACCAGGCAATTATGCTTGCTGGGAGAGTGGTCCAGGACAGAGAGTCCCTCTCGTGTCATGTTTGTAGGGTCTAGACCTATCGTACCTGACCAAATCAGAAGATTCGATTTTGGAGGGTTTAGTTAGGTTCTATCCGTCCGCTTCATGACGTCCTTTGGAGGCCATGCTAGCCTACCTGACCGGATCTGTACCGATCTCAGAGGGTTAGACTGGGTTCTTAGCTGGGTGCGTTCCCCCTTCCCTCCTTTCGCAGTTCTTCCAGTAATTCCTCATCAATTATTTTATGATTGTCTTGTGTGTAGCCTGGGCCTTTGCTCCCTTTAGGGTATCAGTTGGCTTACCGTCTTCTGCCCGCTTTAGTGGTAGGCTAGTTACAGCTCCCGAGAGGTGGTGGGTCACTGATCGGATGCTGTGGCCAGGCAATCACGACTCGTCCACTCTCCTCCAGACACTCCCCCCCCCCCACCCCCACCCCCACCCCCACCCCACTGCCCCAGTCTCGTTTTGGTGCTGCCTAGCTAGCTCGCTGCTCAAGTAATCCTACCAATGAACGACGGCTAGAACGTATAGCTTTTCCAGGGGATTAGTCGGATGAGATTGGGTGATTAGTAAATTTTGTAATCTCTTTTGGCATGTCTCCGGGCCTGTGGATCCTCTAGCCAGGTGGGGTCTACCATCACACCAGCCAGTAGGCTGTACGCCGGATTGTACGTGCCACTGCTCCGCTGCTCTGTTGTCTATTCTCCTCTATGTTGTCACTGCCTCCCCACTCATGTGGGGGCGGACCTGGGCTTAGAGCTGCGTTCTAATTACCTTAGAATTGCTTCTCTTCCCCGGTGTGATCAGACTCAGGCCTAGGTTTTACCTATTTTCCCTGTTCTGCTCATATCAGCCTGTCCCCGCTGGGTTTTACTGTTATGATAACGAGGTTTGGACTCCGGAGTAGGTGAAGTCTTTGAGAGATTATGTTAGGGTATGTTTTATTTAGCTAGCCTCTGTTGGTATGTCTCCAGACCCGTATTTGTTCCGATGTAGTGCGGTCTACCATCACACACGCCAGAAAGTATACACCGGAGTTTATTGTACCGTTGTTCCCGCCGCTCTGTTTTCCATCTTCTATGCTATCGCTGCTCCCCACTCCGGTGGGGGCGGAACGGGGTTCAGAGAATGCACCTACAATTGGTTACGTTGCATTACTCTACTTCGATACGATCAGACTCAGGCTTAGGTTTTACCTTATTCCCCTGTTCTGCTCGTATCAGGCCCTCTCCGCTTGTTATAGCTTTGCCGATCCCAAGTATGGATTCCAGAGCAAGCAGAGACATCCAGAGCTTTATTAATAACAAGTAAGTTGAAAATTATACCCAATTTCGCCTTTAACTGGTTAAGTATCTAGTTGAAGTATACTCATCCCGCCGGAATTAACTCCGGCAGCGTTATTTGATGATACTCATTTGCTTTTTCAACTTACAGATGGTTCGTTTGCCAGGTGATGGGTTGTCTGGCCGTCCTGCACAGGCCGTACGGGCATGAGGTCTGCCAATCCCATGCCAACTGCGCCATCCTTGTGGACGGAAGTATGGTTTGGCACCCGGAAACCTGTACGGTGTGCTACGAACCTGGTGAAGATCGTAAGAGACGAGTCAGTAAGTAACAGACTCGCCTCATTGTTTCTGTGAAATTTTTGTTACACTTTGGCTTTGGGGGAAAATTCCTCGACACTGGGGAATCTAATGTGGTTATTTTTTACAGGTTACTTTGGCGCTCAAGGCTTCTTCGATGGCTTCCCTTAAGGCCTGGGTAGGAGGCTTCGGAAGGATCGCGAAATCCGGCCAACCTTATATGCTGTCGGAAGAGCTGTGTTCTCGCCTTTATCCCAATGCTCCTTTTTCGGCAGCAGTACCGACGGCAGTGGCGGCTCCTATTATCGAGGGCATCCGCCAGGAAACTCAACCCCCCCACCCTTAGTTCTACTCCCTTCTTCTCCTCCTTCCTTTCAGGGCTTCCCTATGAAGTCCACCCCCACTTGGGATAGATCGGCCTCAGTAATCCCCAAGGTCAAGGCCTGGAAGATGAGATCCCTGCCGAAGGTGGTTAAACCAACCAAGCCTTCCCCAGTAGACTCCGCAAGGTCGTCATTGGGTCCCAAGCCTTCGACTTCGGCTTCCTCGGCTAAGGCTACTCCCCCACTCAAGGGGTCGAGAGCTAAGTCTTCCAAAGCCAGACCGGCAGAGTCTTGCTTCGACCAGGAGGCTTTCACGAATCTTCTCATGTGGAAGATGAGCGAAGTAGTGGATTCGAGGCTGGAATCGGTGTCCACTCAGCTCGCCCCAGGCCTAGAGACTTCGGGTCAATCCATCTTGTCGCTGACCCAGAGGTTACAGGCCCAGGAGGAATTAGTGTCCGAATTCCTCCAGTCCGGAACCACACCGCAGTCCTTAACGGTGCCGGACACATCTAAGTTTCCGCCATTTGAAAACAGCAACCTTCAATGGCAAGCTTACCATTGAAGGTTGCGGAACCCGACCGGTGGAAGACTTGAGTTCTTCCCGGTGGGCCTACAATTTCCCTTCCCAGGCTATGCTAGACTAGCCGAGGATGCGCTAGTCAGGGTAGACAAAGTCCCAAAAGAGACGGTCATCTACCCTAGGGACCAGGCTCAATCTGCATGGGTCCGCACCCTCACAGAATGGGAGTGTGTCAACACAAATTTGACACCCCATAAAGGTTGCTACACTATGTTTCTGGCCCCACACGAAGTTCCGACTCCTTGTACGTCAAAGGTTGCAGAATTGACACTGCAAGCCGCAATGGAGGAAAAACCTATGCCTCGGCTAAAAGAGACGGAGGCTACCTCCTTGCTCTTCCCCGGGGATTTAGAGTGTTGGGCTGACTCTCTGGCAACGTTCATGGTGGGCAAACTCGACCAGGAGTGTGCCTCCCACAATTCAGTGAACGTTTGCCTAGGATTCCGGACCCCATGGTTAAGGCGGAATTCAAAGCAAGGTGAAGGCTGAATAGGTCAATTAACTCAGTCACCACTGCAGAGTTGACTGCTACGACCTTTGCAGAGGAGCCTCTATTTCGGGTCCTCACAAAGTCACTATTACAGGCTTTTCAATCAGACCTGTATGACTTTATAGTGGCTAGATGAGCTTGCAGGAAGCATGTTTTTGCTAATGCTTCCATCAGACACAAATTGAACAGGCTCATAAAGGCATCGATTTGGGGGGCCAACCTCTTTCCTTAGGACATGGTTAACAGCGTCCTCAGCGAAGCAGCTAGAGCTAACCAGAACCTTCGTGTCCGTTGGGGACTTCCCTTCAAAAGGAAGTTTGAGACCCCCGGACCACAATCCAAAGCTAGGAAGAGGCTGAGGAAATACCAGCCTTTCCAGTCCTCTCAACCTCAGACGGTAGTACAAGCTGTTCCTGTCTCCCAGATTGGCAAGCCTTCAACATCTAAGGCACAGCCACAACAACAGTTTTTCCTGCTGCAGAGTCAACAGACTCAACAGCCTTCGAGCTCAACTGCCCTGGTAACTTCCCCAGCTTTCAACGCCTCCTTCAATAAGCATGCAAGGAGTAGCAGAGCCAGAGGTGCCTTCCGACAGAGAGCTAGCTCTAGAGGCAGGAGCTTCAGAGGAGGCAGAGGAAGCAAGACCTCAACCAATTAGTGAGGCTCCGCAGGTGAGCAGGAGACTGTATCTCTTCCGGGACCATTGGACCTTCAGTCCATGGGCCCACAGTATTGTATTGAAAGGTCTGGGGTAGAAATGGAAGAAAGGGCCTCCTCCACCAGTCAGTTTTCACCAGATTCCAACGACAGACCTACTAGACTATGCCAAAGATCTTCTTCAAAAGAAGGCAATAAAGAAAGTCAGTCGCCTGAAATTTCAAGGACGTATGTTCAGTGTACCGAAGAAAGACTCGGACAAACGAAGAGTGATTCTGGACCTGTCCCGTCTCAACTCATACATTCAATGCATCAAGTTCTGCATGCTGACCGTCTCGCAGGTGCGGACCTTACTTCCCTGTAGGGTCGTCACCACCTCTATCGATCTTACAGACGCTTACTATCATGTACTGATAGCAAGAAACTTCTCTCCATACCTAGGCTTCAAACTAGGAAAACAAGCTTACTCATTCAGTCATGTCATTTGGGCTCAACGTAGCGCCCAGAATATTCACCAAGCTAGGAGAGACAGTAGTCCAAGAGCTGAGAGCTCAAGGTGTAATGTTAGTAGCTTACCTATACGACTTGCTTATTTGGGCAACCAACGACGAGGAATGTCGCAAGGCAGCAGCCAAAGTAATAGAATTCCTAGAAAATCTGGGTTTCCGAATAAACAAGGAAAAGTCCCGTCTCATTCCGGCGTCCTGCTTTCAATGGTTGGGAATTCAATGGGACCTAAGCGCACACAAACTATCTCTCCCACCAAAAAAGTGCAGAGAGATAGCGAAGGCTATGAGACAGTTCCTCAAGAACAAAAGCGCTTCTCGTCGTACCCAAGAGAGAATTGTAGGTTCTCTTCAGTTTACCTCAATAACAGATGTTCTATTGAAAGCCAGACTGAAGGATATCAATAAAGTCTGGCGGAAAAGAGCCAACAACAAGTTTAGAGACAAAATCTCTCTGATTCCGCCGATATTAAAGAAAAGACTCCGTCCATGGACGGAAGTCCGGAGTCTCTCCAAATCAGTGCCACTACAATTTCCCCCACCGTCTCTGATAGTCCACACAGACGCCTCTTTGAGCAGTTGGGGCGGGCTACTCCCAGTACAAGAA